>NW_027096883.1:0-40000 GCF_019320115.1 Miscanthus floridulus
TGATCCATGACAATTGATGTATGTGTTACGAAAAAGTTTTAGTTTGTTTGACTTGCAACTGTACCGCGAAGGAAAGTTGTATTCAAATTGTTAATTTTTGCATCCATCATCGAGCATCATGTTTCATATTCCGCATCATGTTAAACGTGGCATTGTTATTACGTGTAGAGAACGAAGGTGAACACGTGGTAGTTAATTAAGTTGTTGAGGAGGTTAATCCGTCTGTTGAGGTCGGATCGAATACTTATGAAATGTCGTAGGAACCAGACTTTTTCGTCAACGAAGGCAAGCCCCGGATGCATACAACCCTACCTTGTATTTTACAAATTGATTTTGCTTTTGCTTTTTTTTACTGCATTAAGTGATTAGGAGTCAAGTGAAAAACAAATTGGTGCATTACCAACCTTGTTATTCCATATTTACCATATTACCAGTTTTAAATTCGTATATGCCTAGTTTTGCTTAGCTATGCTAAGAACGATGAAAGTCGGGTGATTACCTGTCACCTGCGAACTTTAAACAGAATTTTGGTTAACTCATGTTGTCATGTGATATGGGAATGTGGAGTAATAAATCTAGACCGGGCAGACTCGGTGTGTGTGAGCCACAAGACATGGAGGTCTTGTGAGTGGGTTCTTTCTACCTGTGTCGATTAAGGCAGATCCGTTATTGAATTGCATGAGGTGAGAATTTGTAGTACTAACCACATACTCCGATAAGCCTTTACTCGGCTATTCTATTATGAGCATGGCTACTCGTGCATTGGGAGTGGAGAGATGATAGGAATAGCGTGTACCCACGTGGCAATGGGCTAGATTGGTGGAGTACTGTATTCTCGGGTGGTGCGGACCCATTCTTGTTTTAGAGGATCCGAGTGCAGGTTGGTATATGTAGGTCGGGGATCTGCATATGTCGTGTGGTCTGGAATTCCCAGCTGGGTTTAATCGGTTCGAATCGTCGTTGCTCCTCGGTTATAGAGACTCAACTCACTGTTCATCATCGTAGTATTAATAACTGGAACTTGAGAAAGGTCTGCGAAAGAGATTGATATGAAGTTCATGTTCTCATTACGGATCATGGCAGATTCATATGTGGTACTTATAAAGTTTTACCTTTGAAGTAAAGAATTTTGTTAAAAAGCTTTTATGCAAAAGAACTTTGATTATTGTTAAAGCCATACCTTGAATCCCATGAGCCGGCATTCCTGAGTTCTATCAGTTTTATTTCGGTTAAGTCTTGTCGAGTACTTTTGTACTCAGGGTTCGTTGACCCCTTGTTGCAGGTGAGCCTCATGAGCAGATCTGTTTTAGATCGTGCTGCATGACAGTTGTTCCTTGTGATGATAATGAGAAGTAAATGTGTGGCCCGTGGGTAGGGCAGTTTCATTGTGTGTTTTGTATTATATTATAATGTCACTCCACTATTTCATTTTGTAATAAACATTGAACCTAGTTGTGAGGTTTGAAACTACTATTTTGTAAATTATGTTATTGTAAGACTTCCGTTGTTTTTACTTTGGTGTAGATATTTGAATAAATGTTGTAATACTGCAATGACTCTGTAACGTGATCCTGCTCAGAAATTGTGGATGATTCAGGGTTCCCCGAGGACACCCGACAGTCTTTTTAAGTTAATGGAAACATATGCGTAAATGTCAAAGGTCATCGGACAGTGACAGGTGCATGTGGGCCCTATAACTTAGGAGGTTCTACCACACAAGTTGACCAGCCATTAGTGACCTGCATGGCCAACAGCGACTAGAAAGTAGTTAGACATGATGTGCTCATCAGCCATGGCTGATCTGCACATAGTTTCATAGAGCATGACCCATAATTCGGGGTTCTCCTTACCGTCCTACTTCTGAAGTTTTTCGAGCTTGAAGTTCTTGGGCCATATGACTTGGCGAAGGTGTGGAGTAAACTGCTTCAAACCCGATGGGCTGTGGGCAGTATCATATTCCATACGGCGATAGCTTTCGTGGGATGCATGATCGTTGGCTCTTTGGTTTATGCGATCACGCAGATCACGTCCTCTGAGGTAATAGCGAAGATTGTTATTGCCATCACGGCGATCTCGGTTGCCATCCTGATTAGCCCTGCGACCGTGGTTATCGCGACGATTATCACGGTTATCTCGGCGGTTGTCGTCCTGAACATCGTGGCGGTTGTCCTCCCGACGGTGGTTGTCATCCCGACCACCATCATGTCCACCGTTTCCGCCTTGACGGTTGTCTGATGGGTCGTTGTTGCGCGAGCCACGTTGGTTGGGTGGCTATGAGCGACTTGAGTACTGGCGGCTGTGGCTTGATTCGACTGAGACGGATGGAGCCCGGGCTTGATTTACGATCTCTACGGTCTAGGCCATAGCAACCATCAGGTAAGCTTGTATATCGTCATGAACTGCCTGGGTTTCTGGGGTATTGGGTAGCCGTTGCATTGTCGCCATAGCAACGGCTACGTTGGCGCTTGGAGTCCTGAAGACCTGTTTGTCCCCCACCCTATCGAAGGCATTGTTGAGGTCACGTGGCTAGACCCTTATGCATCGTGCCTCCTCTTCTGCTTTGGTTTCGATTTGTCGATGATTAAACCGGTCAATATTGCGTGCTTCGCGTGCGAGCCTTTCTTGTTCCATTTCACCGACTGCCGGTGGTTCGTCATTACTGACAACATTGATCAAGTCTCCTCGCCTTGGTGGGAAAGACGGGAATTGTGGGAACCCCAGGGCGTGGTCTGGGATATCCAGATCGTATTCAATGCCTTCATCATCATGATACTAGAGCTCGATGCGGATAGAGGCATTAGATGCGATGGTAGACGAGGAGCTGGAGCCACCCTCTTGGACTGTGTGGACGGATCCTTCTTGATAATCCTCAATCCGGACCATGTTGACGAAGTTGCATGGCTTCGGCCGAGGTCAATGTATAAAACACTAATCTGAGCAGCGTTGTATATTGTACGCGTAGTTGGAGGTAGTGTTTCGCAGGCCATAGGGCTGGGCCTGGTAGTTCTCCATCGAGGTTTTGT
This sequence comes from Miscanthus floridulus, assembly GCF_019320115.1. NCBI lineage: Eukaryota > Viridiplantae > Streptophyta > Magnoliopsida > Poales > Poaceae > Miscanthus > Miscanthus floridulus. Next base: position 3,024 of record NW_027096883.1, read on the forward strand.
ACTCGGAGAGCCGGAGACCCATCGCAGAGGCTGGCCGGCGATGAGCGAAGCGCCCTTCAGGAGTAGATGTGACCACGAGATCTGTACCGAGTCATGTAGGACGACTGGCCCAAGCTGGTCGGGTAGATCTATTGTGGGTTGCGGTTACCTACTCATTAGGTTGACTTTGAATTGAACTTACTAGAGGTAGGGTTTCAGCAAGTTTGGTGCTAACCCGATCAATGGAGTCGAGAAGGTCGGTGTTGTCGATCTGCTTCCCTTTGTAGCGAGGAAGTGGATGACGGGTTGTCGGCGTGGCTAAAGACGATGCGGGCGTGGTCGGAGTCAGATCCACCGTGGTTGGAGCCAGATCCACCATGGTCAGAGCCAGATCCATCATGGTCGGAGCTGTAGCTGATGCAGGTGAAGCAGTGGTCAACGTAGATTGAATCTGCGCCTCCTCCGTGGTCATGGCGATGAAGTCGCCGGAGCTGGTGGTCCAGGTGATCTGGCCGACAGTGAACGTAAGGCCGTTCGGCGTAGCCATGGAGCCGAAGATGATGACCGTCTTGTTCGCTTGGAGAGCAGTACGCACACCCCCTACCTAGCGCACCACTATCGATGAAATATGGTCAGCAGTCTACCTAGGGGTGTGCCCAAGGTAGTAGATTATCAGCAGATAGATGCGCAAGCAACAAACAAGATGGTAACATAAGACAGACACAAGGTTTTATCCAGGTTTGGCCGCCATAAAGGCATAATACCTACGACCTATGTCTCATTGTATTGCTGTATGTCAATGAGAGATGTTTTTTAGAAGGGTCCCCTACCTGCCTTATATAGTCCGAGGGGTAGGGTTACAGATCTAGAAACTAATCCTAGCCAGTTACAATTGCCATAGGTGGCCGGATAAGGATTCCTATTCTAACCGACCAGGATCTTGCTTGATCTCCAAATCTGCTTTGACTCCTTACGCGGGACTCCGAACAGGTTGGCCAGGCCGTGCATCGTCTTCTAGTGGACCGGACCCCCTGATCTAGGCCGGCCCAAGCCTAGCCATAAGGATATAGGGGTTAATACCCCCACACTCCTACTGTGACTCCCCCTGAGGCTGAGGCTCCACAATGGGAAGACGTCGTCCTTGCATCATGATAGTCCTAGGTGGACTACCATGAAGACGCTCAATACGCTCAAGTCTACCCTGTGCCTCTGGTGATAGATGATCTATAATAACAACTCCACTGCGAGCGCCTCCTCTCTCGGCACGCTCTGCGGCCTCTACAACTGCGGCGGCCCTCACTGTATCTGCATCTGGATACTTGTGCTTCCTGATAGCCAGCTTCTTGGTCACCTTGCCTTTAGGATCTGTAGGCTGGTGAGGCGGGGGCCTCTGATCCTCATCTCCTGGACCACCTCCGACGTTCTTCATCCGAGCCATCTAAAAGATCTAAGGAAAAATTGTCGCTGACAATGAAACAACTGCCTCTGTCGAAGATTAACTGCCAATGACACTTTCGAGGCTTGGCCTCGATCCTTACTCGTGAGCTTGGCCCCGAGTTAACTAACAACTGCCACACGATCTCAATGACACTGACTCGCTGCACGATGGAATAGATAGATATACAAATAAATATGATATATCTAATAGATGCGAAACCCTAGGAAGTAAGAAATTAGGTACGAAATTGAAACGACAGGCTTGCTACCTAACAAAACGGCGAAACGGCGAGAGGAGGAATAGATTGGAGGACACCGAATCGAGGGTTAGGGCTGGCAGTGAATCGATGGCCCTATGAAATCAGTGCTGCGATGAATGACTAGGTCATGGGCGAGTTGCAATGAGGATGCTTAGGCACGGGTAGGGCCTTACCAGCGCTGAATCGGTAGTGCTAGCACAGTGGATGAGCTTGATGGCATGGAAGCATGACGGCGCAGGACTAGACCTTGGCAAGCTTGGCTTGACATGGGCATAGCTGTGGTGGCGTTAGGGCACGGCAGCGAGCACAGCGGTGAAGCTCGGTGGTGCGAGGGTGGAGCTTGCGCGGGGCGGTGCAGTGGGCGTGGAAAGCTCTAGAGCACGGCTTGGCTAGGAGGCATGCGGGAGAGGCGGCGGTGGAGCTGGGCAGCACGGTGCGGGACTGCTGCGATGGAGGTGAAATCAGCGATGCTCGGGTTAGGGCACGGGTGAACGGTGATGTCGGCGGTGGTTTAGGTCAAAGCCCCAGCACTTTATTAAATAAGGTGGCCCCAGCGAATCAGAAAAGGAAACGAAGGAGTTCTGATGCCGCACAATTTCTACTAATTGGACGCTCCGGTGGCAGCGACCAGACGCTACCACCCAGTGTCCGATCGATTCCAGAGAGGTCCAAATCCTCTGGAATCACGACCGAACGAGTTCGATGGACACCGACCAGACGTAGCCAGAGTCCAGTCACCTAGCCTTGATGTCTTCATGATCGACCGGACGCTGAAGCACCTTCTGACCGGACGCTGGAAAAACACTATTTTAGCGTTCGGTCACTCCTTTGGCAGCAGGTTCACCTCCTGTGAACTGACCGAACGCTGGACATTAGAGTCCGGTGCAGCGTCCGGTCACTCCTTCTTTAGCAAATCTTCAAAGTCCTTCGTGCTGCCTATTCTCAATCAAGTCCCAACTCCAATAAGATCCAAATAAACACCAATTGGGACTGATGTGAGTGACCTCTCTCAAACCCTCAAGTTTTTCAAAATATTTTGCCTTAGGCTATAATTCTTTTTAAGAAAATAGGCGAAAAGAGGGTGATTTGAAGACAAACGATAAAACAATATTCATGCATATGCAATGCAATACTTGAAAGTAAATCTAGTTGCTTATCAAGTTTGATCCAAGGTTAAGCTTCTTCACACGCTTTTCGGTGGTTATCTTAACCATGTTAGACAAGCCCTATATGCATTATAAAGCATTAAACATGTTGTATATTACAATGCAATGCAAGGGACAACACAAGCTCAATTTTTAGTGAAGTTGCTAAAATCAAGCACATTGAGTTCATTCCGCAATCTACAAAATGTTGCCTCATCTAGCGGTTTAGTAAAGATATTCGTCAATTGATCCTCGGTCCTTACACCTTCTAGTGATATATCATTTTTAGCGACATGATCTCTAAGAAAGTGATGGCAGATATCTATGTGCTTGGTGCGAGAGTGTTGAACTGGATTATTTACAAGTTTTATCATACTTTCATTGTCGCACAAAAGAAGTACTTTATCTAGAACTACACCATAGTCTAGCAAAGTTTGTTTCATGTAAAGTATTTGTGCACAACAAGCACCTGCGGCAATGTATTCCACTTCGGCGGTGGACAAAGACACACTATTTTGTTTCTTGGAGGACCAAGGCACAAGTGATCTACCAAGCAAATGACACCCTCCGGATATGCTTTTTCTATCAACTTTGCACCCGGTATAATCCGAATCGGAATAGCCAATTAATTCAAATCTAGCTCCTTTGGGATACCAAAGGCCAATGCTTGGTGTGTGCTTAAGATACCTAAGAATTCTTTTTACGGCAATTAAGTGTGATTCCTTAGGCTTAGCTTGAAATCTAGCACATATACACACACTAAACATGATGTCGAGCCTAGATGCGATTAAATATAACAAGCTACTAATCATAGAATGGTAGAGAGTTTGATCAACCTTGTTACCTCCCTCATCTAGGTCGAGATGTCTATTGGTTGGCATTGGTGTCTTGATTGGCTTACATTCATCCATCTTGAATCTCTTGAGGAGATCTTTTGTATATTTCTCTTGGGAGATGAAGATTCCTTCTCTCATTTGCTTGACTTGAAAACCAAGAAAGAATATAAGCTCACCAATCATGGACATCTCGAACTCCTTCGACATCAATTCATCAAATTCTTTGCAAGAGTCTTCATTTGATGATCCAAAAATGATATCATCAACATACACGATATACCCATCAAGTTTCTTGGTGAATAGTGTGGTGTCGACCTTCCTAATTGTGAAGCTCTTCTCAATGAGAAAGTCCCAAAGGCGCTCATACCAAGCTCTTGGGGCTTGCTTAAGCCCATATAGTGCCTTGGACAACCTATAAACATGATTAGAATATCTAGGGTCTTCAAATCTGGGAGGTTGATCAACATAGACTAGTTCATTGATAAAGCCATTTAAAAATGCACTTTTCACATCCATTTGATATAATTTCATTTTATGATGTGATGCATATGCAAGGAGGATACGAATGGCTTCTAATCTTACAACTGGTGGAAAGGTCTCTCCAAAATCCAAACCTTTAACTTGAGAGAACCCCTTTGCAACTAGTCTTGCCTTATTCCTCACAACAACACCTTGATCATCTTATTTGTTTCGGAACACCCACTTTGTTCTAATGACTCTTGCTCCTTTTGGTCGCTCTTCAAGAGTCCACACTTCATTGCGAGTGAAGTTGTTCAACTCTTCATGCATGGCATTTATTCAATCTAGATCTTGAAGAGTTTCTTCAACCTTAGTAGGCTCAAAACAAGAGACAGAAGAGTGATGAGCAATAAATGAAGCAAGTTTTTGTGAGCGAGTCATTACACCCTTTGATGGACTCCCTATGATGAGATCTTGTGGATGATCTTGTAGTAGAGGTGTATTTCTTCTATTGACCACTTGAGAAGGAGGTTGTGGAGCATCAACATCTTGTGCTTGTACCACCATTTGTTCATGGGAGACATGAGTATCTTCATTTTCTACTCTCCCATCTTTTTCATCATCTTGTGGCATATTTGATGAAGAAGGTGGATCAATCACTTGTACATCATCTTCATCATCTTTAGGCTTGATGTCTCCAACCGGAATGTTCTTCATAGCCTCCCTTAATGGTTCATCACCTACATCATCAAGATTCTCATGTGCTCCTTTGGAGCCGTTAGATTCATCAAATTCCACATCATATGTTTCTTCAACCAAGCCGGTGGCATGATTAAATACTCTATATGCTTTGGACTTTGATAAGTAACCAACTAGAAAACCAATATCACAATGTCTTTGAAACTTCTCTAAGTGTTGCCACTTCTTGTAGATGTAGCATTTACAACCAAACACCCTAAAAAAGGAGACGTTCGGCTTTTTCCCATTGAACAACTCATAAGATGTCTTGCCAAGGAACTTTTGAAGGAATAGGCGGTTAGATGCATAGCATGCGGTGTTGATTACTTTTGCCCATAGAGCTTCGAGGGTGTTGTACTCATCAAGCATTGTTCCTGCAAGAGTGATCAATGTCCGATTCTTCCTCTCAACTACACCATTTTGTTGAGGAGTATAAGTTGCGGAGACTTCATGTTTGATTCCAACTTCATCACAATAAGCTTCTATATTTGTGTTGTCAAATTCTTTCCCATTGTCACTTCTTATCTTCTTGAGCTTCACTTCAAATTTATTTTGTGCTCTCTTAGCAAACTTCTTGAAGCAAGATGCAACTTTGGATTTGTCATGAAGAAAGAATACCCATGTATACCTTGAATAATCATCAATAATCACAAGATAATAAAGATTTCCTCTCAAACTCTTGTATGTTATTGGTCCAAATAAATCCATGTGAAGGAGTTCTAGCACTCTTGCGGTTGACATGAAAACTTTTGTTGGATGGGTATTTGCAACTTGCTTGCTGGCTTGACATGCACTACAAAGCTTGTTCTTCTCAAACTTCACATCCTTCAACCCTCTCACCAAATCATTCTTTATTAGCTTCTTGAGTGAGCTCATCTCAACATGAGCCAGTCTTCTATGCCATAGCCATCCAAGTGTTGTTTTGGTGAATAGGCAAGTCTTCAAGTTTGCATCTTCGGAGGTGAATTCCACTATATATAGGTTGTTGTATCTAAGTCCTTTGAATATCACTTGTTCATCATCCTTCTTAGATACAACAACTTCCTTCTCAGTAAACAAGCATTGGAAGCTACACAATTGCCCAATGGATAGCAAGTTGAAGCTCAATGAAGCAACATATAACACATTGGAGATTGAATGGTCATTTGATATTGCCACTTTGCTTAATCCTTTAACCTTGCCCTTTGAATTATTCCCAAATGTGATTCTTTCTTGTACATCTACTTCTTCATCTAGTGAGGTGAACATACAAGGATCACCGGTCATATGTTGTGTGCAACCACTATCAATAACCCAATGACTTCCACCGGTCTTATAGTTCACCTACATATAAGAGATCAAGCTTTAGAAACCCAAACTTGTTGAGGGCCTTTCACCTTCTCAATAAGTGACTTTGCAACCCAAATTTTCTTAGACCTATTCTTATTGGGAGATCCTAAGAACATCACTTTCATCTTTCCACTAGAATTTTTTCTAAGTATGTAGTGAGCATTGAAGGCAAAGAGTCTAGCATGCTTGGGCAAGGGTTGTAGTGGTGGAGTTTGGCACTCATGAGTAAAGTGGCCTTCTTGTCCACACTCAAAGCATCTCTTTGGCTTTGGCTTTGGCTTTGATTGTTATTGTTGAGCTTGAGCCTTCTTCTTCTCTTGATTTGCCATGTACCCAATGCCACTTCTATTCATCTTCATGATGGTGTTCATTAGGAGCTCACTTTAGAGATACTTGCCTCTAGTGAACTTACTCAATCCAATCTTGAGATGCTCCTTTTCCAACTTGAGCTTCTTGTTTTCTTCCTTGAGAGCATCATTGTTCTTTTCTTCCTTGAGCTTCTTGTTCTCATCTTTGAGCTTCTCATTCTCAAGAATCAAACCATCATCATGAATCATAGTTTCTAGCACAATAGGCTTGGTGGTTTTGAGTTCTTCAAGATCTTTATTGAGCTTTGCATTATCATTCTTGAGCTTGACAAACTCATCATAGTCATCGGCTTCAACCACTTGCTTGCCCTTGCTACTAGAACTTTGCTTAATGCTCTCAATAATCAAGTCATCACATGATGTAGCTATATCAATCTTAACAACATCGTTAGTAGCATCATATGGCTCATTTGATAAGAATTCTTGAGCAATAACAAGAGTATCATGATTCACTTTAAGAGTGGTATATTCATCTTTTAGCTTGTTATGGCTAGTGATGAGCTCTTTGTGCACCCACTCAAGTTTATCATGTTTATCTTTAAGCTCTTTCTTAGAAGATTTGAGCTCCTTGAGTTTGGATGACATAGCATCATTTGCTTCACTAAGCTCAACACTAGCCTTTTTGGCTATCTCATATTTAGCTAAAAGAGAATCATTCTTAATTTCAAGCTTTTCATTTTTAGCTCTAGTCTTTATAATGATCTTAGTGTATTTCTTTAGTAATTTAGCAAGATCATCATAAGTAGGTGACTCATATTCATCATCATCGCTATCACTATCACTATCATCATTATGAGCATGATCATCACCACTACTATCATCATCATGTGATACCTTTCGTTCATCTTTGGCCATAAGGCATAGGTGTGTAGAGGATGATGGCGGTGGTGGTGCTAAAGATGATGAAGAATCAATAGCAATAGCGGCCACCTTCTCATCGTCACTATCATCATCGGATGATCCACTAGATGAATCAATGTTCGTGGGCCAATCACCGACAATGTAAGCATTTCTACTCTTCTTTTTCTTGTAGAAGTCCTTCTTGCCATCTCTCTTTTTGTATGGCTTGTTCTTTTTCTTCTCATCTTCATCTTTATTGTTTGAGTTATCTTTCTTGTCCTTGTTCTTGTTCTTGAACTTGTCTTTCTTAGGCTTTGTGCATTGGTGAGCTAGATGATCAAGTTCACCATAATTGTAGCAATCCATCTCGGAGATTGGCTTTCTTCTTGAGCTTGTGAAGAACTTCTTCTTGCCATCGAACTTGATGCCACTCTTGTTGAGCTTCTTTAGCATCTTGGTGGTTTTCTTCACCATAAGAGCAAGGCTTTCATCATCAACTTCATCATCACTTGAGCTCTCATACTCAAGCCTTTCTTTGCCCTTCTCTTGGCTAGCTTTGAATGCTAAGTCCTTATCTTTCTTCTTGGTAGAGGATGAGCCATCTTGTGGCGTGATGTGCATGTACATCTCATAAGTATTGATCTTCCCTAAGATTTGTGTCGGTGTAGCGGTGGAAAGATCACCTTGATGTAGCACAGTCACAATATGCCCATATTTGTTAATGGAGAGGACACTCAAGATCTTTCTTACAACATTGGATGGTTGTATTTGAGTGAGTCCAAGCCCATTGACTTCCTCTACAAGAACATTCAAACGTGAATACATTTCATTAGCACTTTCCTTAGGAAGCATTTCAAAAGAGTTGAGCTTTTTTATGACAAGATGATAACGTTCCTCACGCTCACTCTTAGTTCCCTCATGGAGCGCACAAATATCCGACCATACTGCATGGGCGTCTTTGTGGTTCCTCACACGATTGAAAATATCTTTGCAAAGACCTCTAAAGATAGTGTTTTGAGCCTTTGCATTCCACTTCTCATAGTTCACCTCATCGCCTTGTAGGTTAGTAGCATCCCGAGGTTTTTGGGAAGCCTTATGAGATGGCTCTAAGTATACCAACATCTAGAGCCTTAAGATACGCCTCTATGCGAATTTTCCAATAAGGAAAGTCATCTCCCTCAAAGATAGGAGGAGGTCCATCCCTGTGAGACATCTTGCTCTAGGCGATTAAGCCTAAATACGTGAGCATGAGGCTCTGATACCAATTGAAAGGATCAAGATGCCCAAGAGAGGGGGTGAATTGGGCTAATTCTAAATTTCTTCGCAATAATTAAGTCATATGGTTAGCCCAATTAACCCCTTGTGCCTAAAAGGTGTTTCTAATTGTTCTACCGCACAAAAGACTTGCAACCTAAGTTCCAATCCTACTCTAGCATGGCAATTCTAAGAATGTAAAGACATGAATTGAATTGCACAAAGTAAATGCTCAAAGTAGATGCTCAAAGTAAATAGAGAGGAAAGAACGTAGCGATGTTTTACCGAGGTATCGGAGAGTCGCCACTTTTCACTAGTCCTCGTTGGAGCACCCGTGCAAGGGTGTAGTTTCCCCTTGATCCGCGCAAGGATCAAGTGCTCTCTACGGGTTGATTCTTCGACACTCCGTCATGGTGAATCACCCACAACCGCTCACAACTTGAGTTGGGTCACCTACAAGCTTCACCGGGTGATCACCGAACTCCCAATCACCACCAAGCCGTCTAGGTGATGGCGATCACCAAGAGTAACAAGCACGAACTCTCACTTGACCACGACAAGCCTAATGAGAAGGTGGATGCACACTTTGCTACTCTTGATCTTCACTAATGAGGTCTCTCTTTGGATTCTCAAATCTCAATCACCTCACTAGGACCTTGCTCTTCTTGGCACTCTCTAAGGTGTTTCTCAGCTGTTGGAATGAGCAAAAGTACCCCCACACATGAGTGGAGGTGGTATTTATAACACCGCCTGAAAAATGTACCGTTATGTGCCTTTGTGGGGTGATCGGATGCTCCGGTCGTGTTGACCGGACGCTCCGGTCAGTATACCCCGAACTCCAGTGTTTACAGTGTGACCAGATGCTGCCAGCGTCCGGTCAGCACTGACCGGACGTGTCCGATCACGATTTTTCCTCTCTGGAACCTTACTGGAGTCGACCGGACGCTGCCTCTCAGCGTCCGGTCACTTGACCTCTCAGCGTCCGGTCAAACCAGACGCAATCACCTTGGTCAAATAAACTGACCGGACTCTGCGCCAGCATCCGGTCACACCGAAACCAGCGTCCGGTCAGTATTTGACCCTCCATTCACTTCCAACTCTCGATCATACGTGAATGAAGTTTGCTCCATTGGATCTTAGGCATATGTAGGAGCTACCTAGCGCTAGTTTTAATAAGTGTGCACCACACCTAACTCACTAGACTCACCTAGGTCAAGCTACATATCCATACCCCCTTAATAGTACGGCCAAAGGAAAAAAACAAGTCCTAAACTACTCTAAGTGTCTCTCCAACTTCAATTGACACTTAGAACTAGTCCATCCTTAACCTTGTCATCCATCCTTTAAAAATCGAAACGATTTCCATCGTAGGGGCATGACCACCTCGATTGCCTAATCGATCTCCATTACCATGACCTAACTTAATTGCCTCTGCAAAACACACATTAGTTATAGTAATCTTGTATTGTCATTAATCACCGAAACCCAACTAAGGGCCTAGATGCTTTCAGCATTACAGACCTTTCTTGCCAAACCTACAGTCTCACAGCTGTTTCAACCAAACGGCTTTCGGCTTTCTCATAGCTGATAGCTCACAGCAGTTTTTTCACAGCTCACAGCCCACAGCAGCTTTTCTACAGCTCACAGTCCAACCAAACAGACCCTAAAGTTGGTTGTAAACTTACATTAAAGTTTTACAGCTCAAAAGTGAGCTAAAGTGCTCTAAAGCTTTTAGAGCTCTAAAGTTTAGATGATGTTATCCAAACAGGCCCTAAGACTAATTGTTGGTCCACTAGTCATGAACTAGTTGTTAACCAGTCCCTAGTCCATCTAAATAGACCCTAATTTTGTGAACTGATCGTAGGTCAGTTGATTAGGTTCCTTGTGGTGGAACCTGCCCCTTTGGGTTCAAGTTCTGGACGACTTGACTTGAGACGGATATTCGTATTTTCCTATATTTATTCCAGGATTTAACGACGCTATTCTTTCAGTGGTAGACGATGGGACGTCGACAGCGAGGTGCCAGTGGTGACTTCATGAATCTCAGATCTGCCGGCTCAGTCCATCGGAGATGTTCATAGGGGTAGAATTTACATACATGTGTTCATAGGATAAGTGTGTGTGCATGTTTTGAACGTGTATCATGTAATTCTTAAAAAAAACTAATTTTACCTAATTTTTAGCTGACTAACGATTAGCCCTTGTAATCCAATGGCCCTTGGAATGCACTAGCTGACGACCAATTAGCACTTGGTATCCAAGGGCCTTTAGAATGAAGATGGATAAATGACGGTTTCTTCAGAAGATGGAGAACAGACTCCTGTTTTTAAATTAAAATCTTGTGCTTGTCCAAGAACTGCTTGCTATCTACATTTTTTTCCCAAGGGAGTATACGAAAACGGCACCTTGGCTATCCCACAAATCTTGAGGTTGTAGGTGCTCTGAAAAGAAATTCGATCTGATGAGGACAAGTTCTGTTCTCATTGGTCCATCCACATAAAGTTAAGCGCGGCGGCGACGACATATTGCCCGGTACAGTCACAACCAGGAACAACTTCACTCACTCCTCTTTGACAAATCTAATTCCGATTTATGTAACAAAAGGGGAAAAAAGGTAAGCTTCCTAAGGTGTGCAGAGATTCTTCAGGTCTTCTTCCTTGGCGTAGGTATTCGGAATGAGCCTTGAGGCATAGGGATACAGATCCTTGTACGAATTTCTGATGGTGCCTTCTGCCACACCAGTAGCCAAGGATATATCTGCAACAGATTCTCCAGTATTATTACCTGTATATCAGTCGCAGGGAAATACACAATGGGGCAGCATTCCAAACCTTTAAGTGGCTTCTTGTCCTCTGAGAGTTGGGTTATCATATATATGACAGCGGCTGCAATTGAGATTGGGCTCCTCCTGCACAGAAGGATAAAGGAAGTGTCAACATATCTTTTTTCTGTCAGAAATGTGAACTACAGATTCAACCAAGTTGAAATGCTCATGTCTAGTTGTCAAAAGTCCATCGTACATGAAACAAATGAAACAGTAAGTCAAATCATGGCTTGTAATAGATTTTTGTGTTGTGGTTGTGGCCTGGCACATAAACTAAACATGCCGGCAATTGATTATGAGTAGTTCCTCTGATCATACAACCATTAGGTCATTTGCCTAAAATTGGTCTAAGCTTGAATTTAAGAGTTAGTGGTTCAAAAGCCACAGGCAGATCAAACAAACAAGCAACAATCTTGAAGCTAAACAGAAACTTTCATGCCACAGCAGATCCTAACTGCAATCAAGTGGAAATGGGCAATTGCTAGCATGTACAGAATTTGAAATTACAAACCTTATATCAAGCTCCTCTGAGCGCTGAACTGCCTCCTGGGCTGCCTTAACAGCTTGATTGTTCATCCCAAGAGTTGAGCAGAAACGCCTCTGCAGTTTTTATCAGCTTATAAGCTACCAATTTAAGAATTAAGGAAATTACCAACTCCAACAACAAAATGAAGCTATAAATTTGGGCAAACATACCAGAAAATCTCCGGCATGAATGGTTCCCATCTCCATAGATTGCCCCATCTCAACTTCCAGTTGTTTCACTATAAATTCTTTTGCTCTGCCAATTTCTTTCTTTGTGGCCCCATTAGCAACTGAACATATTTCTGCAACAATCCAACACAGAACAAGAACAATAGACGAACTTAGTGTTGCATGGTTATGAATTCTAGTGTCTAGGAAGTAAGAGAATTTCTAAGAACAATATGTACCTTTCACAGTTCTAGGCCGATCTTCTTGTCTACAAGCAATATATAGACATGCAGCTAATATGGCATCTTGATTTCTTCCCCTGATAGACTTGAGATCTTCAACTTTCTTGTAGATTTCATTTGCTCGGTCCTTGAAGAGTAAAGACCAAAACAAATAATTACTACATAGCAGTAATTTACCTGAATTAAGTTATAAGTTATTGTTCTATCGAACACAGGAAGCAGAAATCTGTTCAATCACACAATGGGTATTCTGGAAAGTGTTTAACATGTAATCTATCTTCAAAAAGAGAAGAAAAGCTACCATACAGAACATAGATCCCTACTCTTAGGGTGTGTTTGGAACGTAGGAATGAGGAACGCGGGAACTGTAGAAAATGTACGAATAGGAAAGGAATGAGGGTGCAAAATGGAGGAATGGAAAAAGATAGGAAAGTTGGAGAATCAGGTGTTTGGAACGCAGGAATCAGAATACAATAAGTGGAGTATTATTGACTTATTGTTTAAAGGAAGTTGTAAATATATATTATTAAATAAGTCTAAATGACATGGGAAACCAACGTAAAAGGCAACATCTTTACCCATTTCATTAAATATTTTTTCTTTCAATGGTCCTTATCTATTCACTACACGGTAAAAAGTCATAATATGCACTTTCCCCAATCTAATCTCGGCCCAGCTTTCTGCTCTCCGTTCTGACTCCCCATTTTACCTGCTTCCGATCGTTCCTAGAACGGCGGCAGCAGTGGAAGAGACAAGATCAGGATGGGACAGACAGCTTCTTGTGACGCGCTTCCTCATTCTCGCCTCTCTTCTTCGTACACACTGTCTCAGGCATCCGCAAAGGAAAACAAAGGAAAATAAAACCAGAGCTCGGAGAGGATGTTTGGTTTCCTTTGAAGTAATGTTATCCCAAACGATAAACAGTCGGTCACTTGCCGTTTAGCCATTATTTGGGCTAAACGGCCACCTAAACGGGATAAATGATCGATTAAACAAAAACGGCATACCACTGTGTAGCGTTTAAACAGTGTGTAAATGGGCCAACTGCCGTTTAGGTGAACACTGCTGTGTAATGAGCATCTACCTACAGTGTTCCAAAGGAAAGGAATTGACTCTTCCAGTATTCCAAACGCACGCCCTGATTTCCTTTCCTCGGTTTTGTGATTCATACAAATTCCCTTTGGAATTCCTCCAATGCAAATGGAGTCTTAGCATATACACTCACTTAAATTTTGTAAAATATCAACATGTAATCTGATGAATTACAAATATTCCTATTAAGGGAGCATACAAAAAAGAGATCATAATAGGTTTCAGTACAAATAGGCCAATTATTAGGACACACTCTACCAGCACCTAAAAATGGTAGATCACAGGCTCACAGCTAGCACTAACAAGCAAGTATAGCCATGTAGCTATATAAAAAAATGTTGGCAGTCAGCTTAACACAATGGAAAGTAGCCATCAGATTCCTTACCTTAATAGTAGCCACAAGACCTAGCCTGCAGAAGACATAGTTCGTGTCAGCATATTGTTGACAAATGTTACGAAATTAAGGTCCACACAGCTAAAATCAAATTAGCTATCAAAACATAGCTTTGAGTATTGTGCATCTATTCGCCCAAATCAGAAATATATGTGGCTGATATTTTTTTTACTGTATTATGTATAAAAAATGCAGGTACTACATGCCATCACGATCAACTTGTCATCAATGCTTAATTTTGACATATTGATGCATAGGTGCAAGCAGCACAACTATTCTAGCCAAACCTATTGTGTGCCCAAATAAAAACCGAACCTTTGACAGTTCCTGATGAAATTAATGATAATTAGATGGATACCCATCTTATGAAAGAGCGGAATTTCAGTAGATCCACGGGACAATCATCCAGCACCAAACCCAACAAGAATATACAAAAGCCATAGACGCAAATATATCAATCAGACGTTCCAAATCTAGACCCCCGCAGTCATAACCAACGCTGAAACCCCACATCACATTCCCCATCTAAATATCTAAATCCATCGCCCCAGACCTAAAATCAGGCAGCGCGACACACGCACAAACGAACAGGCACGCGACATATTCTAGAAATCAGCGCAAACTACTAGCACCGCCACATACTTTGATCGAATCGGATCGAACCTGTAGCGTAAGTAAGGGAGGAGCGGAGAGGCGGACCTGTCAGCCATGTTAGCGATGGTGCGGAAGGCGAGGATGAGGGATCGGTCGGGGTTGGAGCCGCGGTTCTGCCACCTGCCGAGGGAGGAGGAGAGGAAATCGCCCTGCGCGCCGTTGGGCTTGGCGATGACGGTGGAGAGGCCGCCATCGGTGAGGAGCGGGTTGGTGGGGCCGCCGACACGGACGGGGTCGTTGTCGTTGGACTCGTTGGCGAAGGTACGCCACTCGGAGGTCTCGTCGACGGAGTGCGCCTCGAGGACCAGGCCGCACTCGGTGCACACCATGTCCCCCGCCGAGTGGTCGAACGCCACCTCCGTCTGCTTCTTGCAGTCGGGGCAGAAGGAGTCGCTCATCTCGCCCGACGGCCGCCTCCCCTCCCCTCCCCTCCTTCCTTCCTTTCTCCCTCCTCCCACGCAACCGGTGCTGTGAGGCGCGGCGCGGCGATTTGGGGGCGGGGGAGAGCGAGCGCCCACAGGAGAGGAGGGGGAGGAAGGCGAGTGGGGGAGAGAGAGACAGGGAGGGAGAGGCAGGCGGACGGGGCAGACCGGGAGACGAGAGGTTGGGTTGGGCTTTTATCAGTTCGGCGAGAGTTTCGTGTTTGGTCTGCTTGCGGTTTCTGTCCGGCGCTCGGGTCCTGGGTCGGCGGCTGCTGCTGCTGCTGCTGCTGGCCCGCCGCGACAGCGATGCCGTGGCGTACGGGCGTGCGGTGCTCGTGGCCTTTTGGAATGGATCAAGCCGTTGATCCGGCCGTGTCTACACGTGAGACGGGGCAGCAGAGCGGTAGTGTACTAGGGTTCGACCGACTTGGCTTTCTATTCACTCCGTTCGTTCGGTTTCAGCCAGCCTAAATCAGCCAGTCAACCGTGTTTTTCTCTCACAATAAATCAGCACCAGCCAGCTTAAACCAACTTAGAAACCAACCAGCGAACAGACTGATGGCTAGTCGACACTCTCGACTTGGCTAGTCGACTCTCTTGCGTTGCCGCGTTGTCTTTTGCTGGAGACGCTGATGCATTCCACGACGCAGTAAGTTCTGGACACCGCATCCGGCGTTGCGCTGCAGCCGCAGCAGCCAGCGCCAGAAGTGGCAATTGGCAAAGATTTTACGACGACAGTATTCGGATTCAACCTTCAAGTGGCAAAGAGAAAGGGTCCGAGGAGCGATCCATGCCACCCACAGGAGTTTTAACTCGGAGCGCCTTTTTGCTTTTCGGACACGCACGCGCATGGGCACGGCTCCTGCACTCCTGGTAGTCTACTAGTACTCCTGCACACCATTTCTGTGTCTGGTCAACAAACCGAAGAATTGCAGGCGGAACTGGTGTGAGCTGCCAGGAAGAATGCATGAGGCAACCGCAATCCACCCTCAATCCAACTAGACCATCCTGAACTGACTATTAAAGGAAAACTGTACTAAAGATTAGTAATGGACCAGAAAGGAACCCCTAGTCCCCTACTCCTGATAATCCCAATGTCAAGTGAATACGACCTGATAGGCCTTGGTCCCACGATTTTCACATGGCTAGTTCTGCATAGATCAAGATCAATTTGCTTGCGGCAAAAACATATGAAAGCATTCTGGAATTATCTAATCCAAAGAGACCATTACCACCTGATTCTAAGACCACGACAGTCATACAGCAGAAGCTACAAGTACTGAGAGATTGGGTAATCAAGAAACGGGCAGCTACAAACAATCTCAATGACAACCTATCTTTTAACGCCTTTAGTTCCACCCCAAATTTCCAAAAAGTGCTACAGTAACTGTCACATCGAATGTTTGCGGCCCGTGCATAGAGCATTAAATGTAGACGAAAAAAAAATTAATTGCACAGTTTGGTAGAAAATTACGAGACGAACGTTTTGAGCCTAATTAGTCCATGATTGAACACTAATTGCCAAATAAAAACGAAAGTGCTACAGTAGCACCAAATTCCAACTTCCTGGACCTAAACACGCGCTAAGAGGACCCTTGCAGCAATTTTGTCATACATAGTCATAACTCGTAACATCATCAACTAAAAAAGGCTCCACTTCTTACACCACCCCTGAGGGAAGCCGTAGCACCAGTTGCCCACCAACCAGACTGTACAACGACAATCACTTATTAGACGATGCCCAAAGGAACGGTCAACTAAATTTAACAGTGATACTGAATTTACCTCTTCACATAGTAGTAGCAGAAATCTGCAAGGATGAATGTCTGCACGATTTCTGATAAAAGCACCATAGACGGCCACAAACCATAGCCGAGAGCTGTCAACAGACGGCCACGCGTGTCCAAAACCTACATTACAGAATTTGTGGCTTCCGATGATCAGGGTTTGAGTACCATTTCCCTAAGTGCATTTTAGTGATGTGAAAACACTAGACTAGAGAATTGGAAGTGTTTTTTCATGATCATGAGTGACTACAAATCTACAATGGTCATAAGACACTCCCCACCACCCCAAAACAAGAAATCTGTCTGTTCAATAAAAATGACCTAGGTAAACGTAAAAAAGTTCTCACATCTACGATAACAGTCTATATTGCCCAGCATTCTGTTAGGTGCAAAAAACAATAAGAACAAAAACGAAGGCTGCTACAATATAATACAGCTGTGTATGTACTAGCTGGTTTTAGACTCAGTAGAACTAAAACTGAGTATATGAGATGTGACTTCGGCACTACTACTCGGGAGGAGGAAGATATTAGTTTGGAAGGTCAAGTAGTGCCTAGGAAGGATACCTTTCGATATTTAGGATCAATGCTACAGAGAGACGGGGATATTGATGAAGATGTTAGCCATAGAATCAAAGCAGGGTGGATGAAGTGGCGGCAAGCATCTGGTGTCTTATGTGACAAAAGGGTACCACAGAAGCTAAAAGGCAAGTTTTATAGGACGGCGATTAGACCTGCTATGTTGTATGGTGCAGAATGTTGGCCTACGAAAAGACATGTTCAATAGTTAAGTGTCGCGGAAATGCGTATGCTGCGTTGGATTTGCGGTCATACAAGAAGGGATCGAGTTCGGAACGATGATATACGTGATAGATTAGGGGTAGCATCAATTGAAGAAAAGCTTGTCCAACACCGGTTGAGATGGTTTGGACATGTGCAACGGAGACCTCCAGAGGCACCGGTGCGTAGTGGAATCCTAAGCCAGGATAGTAACGTGAAGAGAGGCAGAGGAAGACCGAAGTTGACTTGGGTAGAGGCAATAAAAGGTGACTTGAAAGGATGGAATATACCTAAAGACTTAGCCTTAGATAGGAGTGCTTGGAAGACAGCTATTCACGTGCCTGAACCTTGATTGCTTCTGCTGGGTTTCAACTCTAGCCTACCCCAACTTGTTTGGGACTTAAAGGCTTTGTTGTTGTTGTTGTTGTTGTGTATGTACTAGCTCAAGAGTTTATCCAAAAAGACGGACCTGTAGAACCCAGTGGGCGCAGCTAAGAAACCTTGCAACCCCCAATGCAAATACATAGTGAGCTGTAAACGGTTCAACAATCTGCAAAAGATGGTAAAACTAAGTCAAACTTATTATCCTGCAATCAATGGAACCAAATGGCAAGATGGTGATATTACCTTAGTATTTTGCATCAGGCGTAACTGTGGCAGCACTGAAACAGCTTCCAAATAAACACAGAACGCCCAGGAGATCCGATTCACAATGTTATGAGATGTTGAAGGATGAATATGTAGTGCCAGTCCAGCACACGGTAGCACCTTGAAAGGTAATAACAAAAGCCCAAGCACAATAAGATGGCAATATACAACTAAGATGTGCAATGTTGTGGCAGAAGAAGTAAAATTAGCCAGCATAAGTCCAATGCCTTCTGTTAGCAGAAGCATCAGAGAAGCACTACCTCCAATCCCAGAAGTACAGAAAGAGATATGAATTTCAAAACATTTCAATAATAAATGATCTAAAAGGTGATGTGCATTCTAACCATAAAGCTCACAGAGCCTTGGTCTTAACCTAACCAACTTCAGTACAAAGCAAATACATTGAGATGATAATGTGGCTCTATTTTGCAGAAACTGGACAGCTCCAAATCAATATCAATCACATGGGTATGAGAAACTGAAAATCTTAGCTAAGAACAGAAACTGATCTGAATTCATAGTTTATTTCTTACCACATAGTACAACGCAAAGTTATCCTTGTCCACCATATAAGTTGACCTCAGTTTGAACCGTATCATATAAATAACAAACAGTGTGGCTAGAAGTGTAGCAGTGTCCAGAATCGTATGGATGTCATACTCCATGACAAAGCTGCAGTACAGTCTAACAGCTAGAAATAACGCAGTTAAATCCTGAGACTTGAGGGATAGTCCTGCAACATGAAAAGCAAAGGCGTTGAGACAGACATTCTAAAGAAATCATATACATCGGACAGTGAATTTTAGGGTAATTTTCACAGCTAGAGGTGGGATTTTTTGAAAAAATATCAAACCAAATGAGTTTGTATACGATTAGATCCACCAAGTGAAAGAAATCACAAGGTAAACCATCAATAAGTTTATATTGCACATATGAATAATCTCAAGATCTCTGATATGGTAATTCCAAATCTAAACCATGCCAAGTAGATACACAACTGATTCGTATAAAATCTATAGTAATCGAAACATCTGCAGTATATAAAACAAAATCTATGCACTTGGAATAAGGGATTCGCTAACTGGAAGAAATGATACAAGAATGCATAATTCAGTAGAAGGAATTCTAATAAACAAATAGATGTTGAAAGAGCTAAAAAGAACAAAAAATAATGGAAACCACGCGATTCTTATTCAAGATTTGGTTTCCCCAGATTTTTCAAAACAGCTGTCGAAACGCTGCACCATTCTAAGAAACGAGTCTAATAAGCCTATACAGATTTCCCCAGTCAAATCAAAAGGATAATGTAATCAAGCACGTCTTGCAGCTCCAAAATATACCAGATGAGTACTTTAGCACTGAATCCTGTATAAAAACCCCAGACCATAACAGTGCTACACATCTGTCTAGCCTCACAACAAACATTATCTAAAAAATGGACAAAAACATAAGGGGTATTTATAGATATAAAAATAGATCGAATAAATATTCTAACCTTCCGCCTCCTAGATAGATGTACACAGAAGTAAACCACAAATTCTTCGCAAAATAAAAATTGCAAACCATGCCGGTAAAATCGCCTTCTGAAACGCTGAATTGGCGGGCCAAATCCTATAAACATCCTAGACCCTATCGGCGCCGGCACGGGCGATCTCGACAGATCGGGAACGGGCGTCAAAGAAGCGGACGGAAACGAACCGGCGCAGGTCTTCTCCTTGGTGAGCTTGTAGATGAGGACGCCTATGCCGAGTGCGTGAGCAGCCTCGGCAGCGGCGAAGAGGTTGTCGTGGTCGTGGACGATGAAGCGGATGAAGACGAGCGCGGCCATGCCGGTGACAACGGCCAGGAAGGCCTTCACCTTGGGCGGCTGCCGCCGCACCCACGACGTCACCACGCCGAGCGGCCGCTTCGGCCCCCTCATCTCGTCTCCGCTTGGTCGCCTCGCGTTCGCACCACCACCGCCGGTCGAAGAACACGGGAGAATTTTTCTTATTATTTTCTTTCCTTATTATTATTTTTTGTTTCTCTCTCTCTTCCTGCGCTCTCGTGTCTTTGGGGGGCGACGGATAGATCGCGGCGGTGTTGGCTGGCTGCGTTGGTGATTTGGCCATTTGCCGTTTGGGGAGAGGCTGGCGGAGTTAACGTGAGGCACTGAGATTTGGAACACTCCTATGTACCGTTTTTATTATATATTTTTTATTTTATTTACTCATCACGAGTTTTACCTTCCATGGTAAATTACATCAAAATTATTGATTATATTCTATCTTGTTTTCACGTAGCCAATTTTTGGTAACCATTTGTTACTGCCTTCCAGATAAAATATGACTGACAAACAATATTGTAAAAATATGTGCTTATCATACTCAAATAGTGATGTGTTTCTTTTTACCTCTAATCAATTACTCCAAACTTTAGCTTCTATATTTTTAATATAACAAATATATGTGGAGGATATAATAAATATAAATATATGGTTTTATAGAAATGTCAAGAGCCTATCAAGTATCACATTGGCATAATAGTGTAGATACCTGCATTTGCAGCATTTTCTTTCCTGTGAACAACGAATTATTGGAAGCAGGTAGGAAAGTGGAGCTCCACTACGCATCGCTCTCCATTTGGACGCATGAGATAAAGGGAGAAAGAGTACTCAAAGAACAAGGTCCGCGAGCGTTTGTGTGCAACGTGAATGCGCTCATGCTGCCTCTTTATTCGGTTGGCTGGTTCGTATCGTTGCTGGTTCGTAAAGAAGTATTGTTGGCTGGTTTGTGTGAGAGAAAAATATTGTGCCTCTTTACAATCATTTACGACAAGCCACAGCCAAACGAACAGGCTTATATCGCTGGGCTCGGAAAAAACTGAAGTGGTGCGTGGCAATTTCTAGGACAACTAGGTTTTGCCAAATAACCGGTCGGACGTCCCATCCGGACGCCCGGGACGTTGCTCGCACAGGGAGCGAGAGATCGAGCGCCTAGCACATCGGGTTCGTGAGCGAGCGCACCAACAGTGGGCCCGCGTCGCTCTGAACGTCGCCCATGCTGTCCGAACGTCGTCCGCGCTGCCAGCCGCTTCCCACGCGTATCCCATGTATAACACCCGATCCACTTTTGAAAACATCCGGATACAACAATTGCAACATAAAAAAAGGGCAGATAAAACACTTGAAATAAGCGTCTGAAACACTTGCGAGAACGTTTGAAAACCATTGTAAACATATGCAACATTCAGATGAAACACTTGCAAACATACGTATGAGACATCTCAAAACACTTGAAACATATGCTTGCAACATGCATGTATATGCAACATCTAGACCCACTTTGCAACATCCAGATAAACCGCTTGCAACATTCGTGTGGAACAGATGAATATCTGGGACATACACTTGAAACATACATGTATAGCCATTACAATATGTGCAACATTCTAATATACTTTTGTAATATTGACATACAATGCTTGCAACGTACCTCTCAAACTTCTGAAATATTTTGAATTATACATTTGCAACATACATCGTATCCCGGTGCAGCCTCCTCCACCGTCTTCATCCGGGCGCCGGCAAGGCCAGAGGGCTTTCATGCCAGGGTAGGCACTTCTTCTTGCACTAGTGGCACCTGTTAATGTCGTCGGGCGGGGTGGGCGCGTAGAATAGGAATAAGAGCAGCGAAAGGAGCAGCGGCAAGAGCGGCACGCGGGGCAAGAGTAGGAGGAGGGGCGGCGGAGCAAAGGCGAGCAACAGGCTCAGCAGAAGAGATGAACACATAAGGTTTATTGGGCTAGGACGTAGGCCTACGAAGGAGCGTCTGGACAGGACGAACATCGTGCCTACAACATTTTCGATAATAGCCAAACAAACATCCTATTTTTTTAAAAAAAAAAGTCTACATAACCCCTCAAACTATTCAGGGTGGACTACTTCACCCCTAAACTATAAAATCAAATTTTCTACCCCCTGAGCTTTGTAAAACCGGTCGACTAACCCCCAAGCGGTTTTGGACGTTGGTTTTGCTACAGTGACGACGGTTTTGTCTTTTTCTTTTTTTATTTATTTTCGCTGAATCTTTGAAAAAACCATAGTAAATCACAGAAAATCATAAAATAAAAAATCTAATTTTGTTGGACTCCATATGAGTGGATCTACACAGTGAACATATAATATGATATTCTTTAGAACAAAGTTTTTGCTCTAGCTCTAGATCTATGATTTTCTGTAATTAAAGAGAATAATTCATAGCCGTAGCTTCTATGGTCCAATTATAGTGAAATTTTTATGGTAGGCTAATTATTATATGCTTGAATTATAGTAAAATTTCATACTCATTGGATCATGTATAACTTAGTTATAGATAAAGCATAGATTTAACATGCATAAAACCTAAATAAATCTATAACTAAGCTATACATGATCCAATGAGTATGAAATTTTTACTACAGTTCAAATATACAATCATTAGCCCGTCATAAAAAATTTACCATAATTGGACCATAAAAGCAGCAACTATGAATTATTCTAATTAATTACAGAAAAGTATAGATCTAAAGGTACAATAAAAACTTTATACTAAAGCATACCATATTATATGTTCACTATATATATCTACTCATGTAGAGTCCAACAAAATTGAAATTTTCTATTTTATAATTTTTCTGTGATTTACTATAGGGTTTCAAAGATTCCGCGGAAATAAAAAAAAAGACAAAACACTGTTATTGTAGCAAACCCATCGTCCAAAACCGCTTGGAGGTTATTTGACCGGTTTTAGAAAGTTCAGATGGTAGAAAATCCGGTTTTACAGTTTAGAGGGTGAAGTAGTCCACCCTAGATAGTTTTTTTTTGGGTGGGGGAGTACGTGGATTTTTTTTCAAAAAAAAATCTACATTGTGATATGTTTTGCCAAGCAAGAACAGTAGCAACGGTCGAGTTCACCGGATCTTTGACAGCCTCACCAAGGCCGTGGTGTCCTGGACTCCTGGTTGCTCTGAAAAAATGCCATCAACGTTCACCGCGCCTTTGGTCCATTCGGCTGTGATTTTTTTTAATTTTAACACTTTTTGATAACTAATTTTTAAATCTAACATTGTAAGTTTTTTTTAAACTAACACTTTTGGCCGCGCCTATTGCCCTGGCACGACTAAATTCCTGTGTCGCGCCATGCATGGTGGCACGACATAGGTCTGACGTGGGGACGACCGGTTTTGGTAACCAGTGACGTAGCAGCTCTTGCCGCGCCACCGATCTTGGCGCGGCAGTGCCGCGCCCTGATCCATGGCGCGGTAGAGCCGAATAAATACTGCCTGCCCGCCTGCTCGCACGCGCCTGCCCGCCCACCGCCAGCGCCTGCATTCACCGGTCAGCCGCCAGCCACCGCGCAGCGCTCGGCGCCAGCGCCCGCCCGGCCACGCCGTGCCCGGCCACTCCCGCCGCGCAGTGCCCACGCTGACCGCGCCACAAACGTCGGCGCGTCAAGGCCACCCGCTCCTAAGGTACCTCCTCTCGATTCCATTTTTTTTTGCTTATTATTGATTTAGGATAATTAGTGATTTAGGATAGTTAGTAATTTAGGATAGTTATGGTTGATTTCATATTTTATTATTATTATTGATTTAGGATAGTTAGTGATTTATGATAGTAATTTATGATAGTTAGGGTTGATTTCATATTTTTCTTATTATTATTGATTTAGGATAATTAGTGATTTAGGATAGTCAGTAATTTAGGATAGTTAGGGTTTTATAATTGGTATTGATTTATGATAGTTAGTGATTTAGGATAGTTAGGTTAGTGAATTTGTTTGTGATTTACGTAGGTTTGAGGTTGTGTGTTCTAGTTTAGTTAGGATTTTGGGTTTAGGGATTGTTTATGTATTTAT
Source organism: Miscanthus floridulus (assembly GCF_019320115.1). NCBI lineage: Eukaryota > Viridiplantae > Streptophyta > Magnoliopsida > Poales > Poaceae > Miscanthus > Miscanthus floridulus. Next base: position 27,080 of record NW_027096883.1, read on the forward strand.
TATTTAGTTTATAATTAGTTATTTAGTTAGGGATTTTGGGTATAGATACTAGTTTACTCTAAACCCAAAAGGGTTTAGGTATTTTAGAGATTGATTATGTATTTATTATCTAGTATGGTTAGGATTTTAGGTTTAGGGATTTAAGATAGTTAGATTAGTGATTTGTTTGTGAACTTACTAATGTTAATTTAAATTTTGTTAATTTAAATACTCTAACGCTTTGTTTATCAATTCGTAATAGGATGGCTCCTCCCATGCAGCACTCGTTGTACCCTATTCTTGAGGTGAAGTACGACGACCAGCACCGAGCACACATCTTGAGTGACAATAACGTAGAGGTGTCGTTGCCTCCTTTGAGGCCCCGCACGCACACCAGGGCGCACAAGTGGGATGAGCGTTATGCGCTGTACATATGGCATGTCGGCTTCCTCGAGCTTGTCCGTGTTATCAACCACGGTCTTTCGCCCCTTGACCCAGCACTACTTACTGTAGCTGTAGACATGTGCGGGTGCATTCTTTATACGTAAACTTTCTTCTAATAAATTTGAGGCAACTAACAATCGTTCTATTCTTATAACAGGTGGAGGCCTGAGACCCACATGTTCCACCTACCTTGTGGCGAGATGACCTTGGCATTGCAGGACGTGAAGGCTATTTTAGGCCTTCGGTTGGGGGGACTTCCAGTGACAGAGATAGTTGACAACGATCACTGGAGGGAGCTGGTGGCTCAGTTTACTGGCTTTCTTCCACTAGATGACGATGCTTCCAAAAAAAATAAGTGAGTAATTCAAGCCTATTTAATACTTGCATTGCTTTCCTGCAGCTATGGGGTCTCATTTTCTTTGGTCAATTTCAGGAAAAGTTTTGGGGTTTCGTCGTCCTAGATCACGGAGCGCTTTGATTACTTGGACCCACAGGCTGAGGAGGCTCTGATCGACAGGTTCGCTCGTATGTGGCTCTGGCACTTTTTTGGTGCTTTCCTCTTCCCAGACGGCTCGGGCAACACGATCAGTTGGATGTTCCTTGACATACTACGACAGCCGTGGAAGAACATAGCGGCGTACAGCTAGGACAGCGCAGTCCTGGCATGGACGTTACGTATGAATTCATTATTAATGGCTAATTCATTATCATGTTTAATGCAGTAATGGAACGGACAGGATACATTCTCTACAGCTCTGTATATCTGGACGGACGCAGAGTTAGTTAGAGGGAATGCGAGGCGCAAGTACAGGGAGTACACGGACGGTCTCGACGTCCTGACACAGCACCAGGTTACGCTCTCTTTACTATCATACATGTGTCTTGTTCGATGTACACTATATCACAACCTAACTCAATTACAAAATTCAGGTGCATTGGTGTCCTTGGGATGCTTCGGAGCTCCAGTACTATCTCAGTCCTTTAACTAGGGACGAGTCAGACGAGTATCGCTGCGATGTCTCTCTTATTTTCTTCCATGTTGTCGAGATTCACTTGCCCATTCGGGTCTACAGACAGTCTGGGAGAATGACAGGCTACCTACCACCGCTTTACTCCACCAACCAAGAATTACACGGGTGCGTTATCGATTAATAACAATGCTACAATCCAGATATGTGTGGTACAACTAATATCATTTTGTTGCAGGTATGACCGCAGGAAGAGGTACAAGACCAAGGATTGACGCATGACACACAGCTCGCGCATCCATTTGTGGCAAAACAGGGTAGGACATCCGGTCCATGCGGGTCCTCCACACGATCAGCACACCTTCGACGAGTATCTGCAGTGGCTTCACAGGTCTACGAGGACACATATCAAGCCCCCGTACACTGACATGGCGATTGACGAGGACTCAGAGAAAGATGTCATCGAAGATGTGTACGACGTTACCACTAGGGAGGACACACAGCTGGAGAAAACCCCGCTTCAAAGATATATGGTAATATACTTGAATGGTATAATTTGTTATCCTTTTGGTATTAAGTATGTGTACTAAAACTGTCCAACCGTATTTCTGTACTCAGGCGACACAATTATCAAGGCTGTCCAACGAAGCAGCGTTCCGGCTTCACGAGTCTAGAGGTCAGGGGCCAGGTGTTCTCGTGGCTTTTGTGGAGGTAACATAAACTTGTCCGTTCCAAAAATGTTTCTTTAGTGTATATGCGTTTAGGTAATGCACTAACTTTAACGCCTATTTATGCAGATTGTGAAGAAGAGCTGCAGAAAGCTAGCTCAGATGCTGAGCTGCATGAACACTCCTTATGAGGAACCGCCACTCCCGGCGTGGTCGGGTGGCACGTCTTCAGCCTCTTTAAGGACACCAGCTGGCTCTTCTCAGCAGATGATAGATGCCACTTCCGCGGTGAGTACACCACCACATTATAGTGCTGGGAAGGACCCTAAAACCGAGCACGACGATAACGACGATCCCCCGAGCTTCCGCAGACAGCACGACTAGTGGGACGATTGGTCGCAACACGAGATCGACATGTCTCAGCTAGGTGGTGCCCCGCTTGGTACCCAAAAAGCCTCACAGGTACTATCAAAGATAGTTTATTTAAATACGTAGGCTCTATGAACTAACGATCATAAAGAATTATAAGTAATCGTACGTATCATATACTTGCAGGGTACGAGCCATACGCACCGTCGACGCGACCATACCGACGTTGGCTATACTCCCAATGTGTTGCCAACAAATCCGAAGAGACATAGACGTCCGAGGGATCCTTACACTCATTGGTCTTAGTTTGTTAGGTCAAACGAATATTGGCGTCCGAAACTTACGGGGTTATTTGGTATGTTATGTTAAACTTATGTCAAAACAATAAAAATGTTATGTGGCAGCTTGTCAACTTATGCACGGACTTTATTTATCTGTTTCATATTTGTTTCTTTGCGTCGCGGCAGCACTGCCGGTGAGATTATGTACCAACTACTTCGGAAACCGACAGTCCCGGCGTATCTCGACGCCGGTAGCAATTTTTCATAATCGATTAGTTAAATTATTGGTTAACCGTATTATGAAAGACGGAAAACAAATCATTGGCTTATCAAATTCACCCGTCGACCGTGAAAAAAATTCAACAAAAGACAGAAACAAATCTACTATTAATTTTACGTCAAGCAATACTTAGAATAACTCCCGCTATCGGTGCGACGCGTTCGGATTAAACCGTTCATGTACCGCCGGTCGGGCGGCGGGCGCGGCGGCCAGGCGGGCTTGCTGCTCGGGCAGGCGGGACTGTACGCAGTATTTATTCGGCGCTGCCGCGCCACGGATCAGGGCGCGTCACTGCCGCGCCAAGGGCGGTGGCGCGGCAAGAGCTACCACGTCACTTGTCACCGAAACCGGTCGTCGCTACGTCAGACCTCTGCCACGTCACCATGTATGGCGCGACACAGGCATTTGGCCGCGCCAGGACAATAGGTGCGGTAAAAAATGTTAGTTTTTTTTTAAATTTTTTTGCAGTGTTAGATTTAAAATTAGTTATAAAAAATGTTAAAATTTAAAAAAAAAATCTCGGCCGTCAGGTATCCTGGATTTTGCACTTGCTCTCTTGCCCTCGACGAAACTGAGCAAATCACTCCCAGCGGCCAGCGATCAGCCTACGACATCACAGAATGTACAAGTTGTACCAACCTCGCGAGCCGGAGGACTGGGACTTCGAGTCCTCTACACGGCCGACGCCGAAGCCGCCAAGCTGCTCAATTTGGCGTCAGGATCGGTGGAGCGCAGCGCAGGGCTAGACCGAAGCGCCGTGCTGTCCGTCCTCCTTCGGTCCTTCCTGTTCCCGCAAAGCGTCACAGCGTAAGCTTTGGTCTCTGAATCATTTGCTGTTACAGTACAAAATCCTCTCACTATCAGTGTCAAGAGGGAATTCCCTAGCTCCAATCCCCTTCTCGCTCACTGTCAGTATCCATTTCGATTACAGTTCAGGATTATTATCCCTCGATTTCGATTACATTACAGTCTTCGAGTTCTTGCTGGAACACGCTTCAGAGGAAGAGAGACTAAGGCGGGTGTTTGATACTGCTCCACTCTATGTTTATGTTTTTCAGCTCTGCTTCATGTTTTTTTAGTCAAACGGTTTCGGCTTCACGTACTCTGTTCGAGAAAAAATAGTGAAGTTATAAGAACACCTAAAGAGATACTCTATAAACTCCAATTAAAACTGCTTTCCAATAGAGTTTATAGAGAGTTTGTGGAGCAGTCGCAAACGTCGACGCAAACACTCTCTGAGCGCAGACCGCTCTGTGTCTGTGGAGACCGGAGAACATCTTGCTGGAATGCTGGGGGCTGTTGGGCAAGCCAAGGAGATGAGGCATGAGATCCTGTTCTTCAGAATTCAGAGAGGTATACGAGGACACGCGGAGGGGCTAGCCGGCGAGAGCACCGAGGTGTCGCGCCAGCAACAAGGTAGCCCAACACGTGGGAGGCTTCTAGGATCGAATAGCACGTGAACTCCTACGTTTTCTTTGCGTGCACGGGTGCACAGGTGGCGCCTCCAACGTCTCCTTTCGTCAGTGGTTTGGCCCTTCGGTGTCAATTGGCATTGCTTGCATGGTAAAATCTGGAAGGAATATTGGTCCCGTTCGCTGGTCTGAAACTTGACTGAAATTAGCTGAAAAACACTGTTTCGGCTGAATCGTTGTGAGAGAAAAACATTGTTCCGGCTAAAAAAAGAAACCAAACAAGTCATTTTTAAGACAAGCGAACGGGGCCATTGAGGCACGCATAGTCTTGTTAGAAAAACTGGCACGAAATCAGGATGAACTAAGGCCCACTTTGGTTCTTCGGGCTCTCCTAAAATTTTCTGTCACATCGAATATTTAGACATATACATGTAGTATTAAATATAGACTAATTACGAAACTAATTGCACAACTTACGACTAATTTACGAGACGAATCTTTTAAGCCTAATTAGTCCATGATTTGACAACATGTTGCTACAGTAAGCATGTGCTAATAACAGATTAATTAGGCTTAAAAAATCATCTCGCAAATTAGCCTTCATCTATGTAATTGGTTTTGTAATTAATCTATATTTAATGCTTCTTATTAGTATCTAAACATTCGATGTGACATGAATTTTAGGAGCAACTAAAGAACCAAACACTCCCTAAACCAGATCCCTCACTGTTTTTTGTTTGCTTCCAAGTGTTGTTAATGGCTATTTAGTGAAAATATATTCACTCTCTATCTCTAATCTCTACACTATAAAGTGTTATAGATCGATTTGAATACATTTTATATGATGTTAACAATTTAGACTATGAGCATGGAAGAAAGGCGAGTGGTACAAAATGCAACATTTAATCATGTAAGTGACAAATTATGTTTCTATAAGTAGGGCTAAAACCCTCTTGCGGAAGAAAATTAAATGTAACATTAAGAACCCTTTCAATATGAAACTAGGCACAGGAGCCCGATGCCTTTTGGAGGCTACAAACCCTTCTGTAATAAAATATACCACATAGTGTACATCGTACTCTCCCGTCCCAAAATAAGTATCATTCTTGTTTTCTAAATCAAAACTTTTAACTTTGACCAAATATGATTCCGTTCGCTTCGCTGAAAAAACAAGCCGAAACACTATTTTTGCTGATTTGCTGTGAGAGAAAAATACTATTTCAGCTGAAAAAACCAGCTAAAAAGTACGGATTATAAGACAAGCAAACATTACCTATATATAAGAAAATATATAATTAACATCGTTATATTGTTGGATCTATTTTTATAATAAACTTATTTTGAGATACCAACGTTGCTAATATTTTTTACAAATCTAATCAAACTTGATAAAGTTGTCTAAGATGAATACCATAGGGACACTTATTTTGTGATGCAGGAGTGAAGTGTTGTGTGGGTAACACACATACAATATTTCACATATGAGCCATGAAATAAATCATGTTATGCTTAGCAAATCCATTTTCAATATAAAATAATATATATAGTTCGTCTCAGTAGAGAGTTTCATAGCGTTGTTTTCAAGAATGCCACATCAAATAGAATGCAATAAATTTGAATGAAATAATAACTCTCAATGTATAGTTTTATTTTATAGTTTCATAGATATTTAATTTTATGACTCATTGCGAGTTGTTATCTGTGTCAGAGAGTTTCACCCTCATGAAACTCATTTCTTCTATCTTTTCTAAAATATATGACGTCATGTTATAAAAAAGGCCTAAATAACATCTTATTAAATGCGGATGAAACTTAAAACTCTCACTAACACTTGCCAAAGTAAATTCATCGCTCTCCGGTGTCCAGTCCATACTTATCTAAGCATCTTTACCGATTTAAATTTAGAAAAACCAGATATCTGAATTTTGGGAAACCAGACTTTTTTTTTTTTGAGTAAAAAGAGAAAATAAAACAAATAACTTGAAACCACGAGGTGGTAACCGAAAACACCCGCCCGTCTTCTCTCTTCTCCCACCGCCCGGATTCCTCTCCCTCCACGAATTCTCCTCCCAAATGCTTCGACACCGCCACCTCCTCGTCCCGATTCCGTACCACCACGACCTCCCATCTCATCGATCGCCCGCCCATGGATGCCGACGACCCTTCCGCCGCCACCACCGCCTCCTCCGACGACGACACGTTCTTCGACGCCCTTGACTCGCTCCCCTCCCCTTCGCCTCCCCCTTCCCCTTCCGCTCCCCCTCCCCACACCCCCTCCTCCTCCACGCTCCGCCGCCGCCCGCACCGCGCAAAAATTCTAAAGCAGCCCGACTCCATCCTCTCCCCTCCTCCCTCGGCCTCCGCCACCTCCACCTTCACCGCCGTCGAGGACGAGCCTCTCAAGCCCGATTCCTCCGAGGCCACCAGCGCCGCCCCCCGCACTGTCCCCGCATCCGAGGTGGAGGAGGTGGAGGAAGAGGACCACAATAAGGCCACGGATGCAGATGCGGATGTTGAGGCGGAGGCGCGTGCTCCTACGCCGACGCCGTCGCCGGCCCCGAGCATACTCGAGTACCTCGCCGTGCTCGTCATTAAGGCAGTGGTCTTCCAGGTCAGCGCGCTCATCAGCTGCCTCGCGTTCCCGGTTCGTCTGCTGCAATGGTGGTTCCTCTTCGTGACCGACCCGCTCGGTCTGGCCCGACGCGCGAGGGCGTGGGCGCTCGGTGTGGCTGGGGATGCCGTGGGCACTCTGACCGCACGTCTCGGAGGAGGGGAGGGTGTGGGGAAGGTGGCGCAGAGGATTGTGTGGGGGTCGCTCTGGGCTACATATGTCTGCGTGGTTCTGTGTGCACTGCTGATTGTGGCATTCGTGGGAGGGGGGCTCTTGGTGGGAAGAATTGTTGAAGAACCTGTTCAAGTGACGGAGACCCTGAATTTTGATTACACCAAACCTAGCCCAATGGCGCTTGTGCCGGTGCCGCGGTTGGTGCCCCCGAATCAGCGGATGCAGCTTGAGGTATCGCTGACGCTACCAGAGTCTGATTACAACCGGAGGCTTGGTGTTTTCCAGGTATATGTTTTGCAGGTTCTTGTGAAGCAACTTTGCATGATAGTAATTCCCTTTGGGAAAAAAGTCATCCATTACTGAGAAAAGAGTGACTTCTAATTGAAGCTTTATAAATGAATTGATGTTAATAATGCAGGCAGAACCACAGACACATTTTATTCGTAAGTTGCATAATATGCTTGATTAATGAGAAGATAAATTTGTCTACTCTATCATTCATTGATGGGTTCGACTTAAATGTTTGATACAAAGGTACCGGTTTGGAAGGGTCTTGGTTCTGTTTTATACTTCCATGACATGCATTTTCAATTGTAGACACTGCTTTAGGGCTTGCATTATACACACTCATTTATAAATTTCTCCTCTAGTTCTACTATGTTTATTATCTTCCAAGAACAAAAATATTATCTGATTGGAGCTTTGTAAATAGAGTGATGCTAACTATGTAGGTAGAACCATGTTTTTGCATTTCATCTCAATTGCTGCATTTTGACTAATGAAAATATAACCTTTTTTTTTAATTTGATAAAGGAGAAGATAACAATTGTGAACCATGTTTTGAATTGAGGGGTTCTGCTTATTTTTTTTATGTAAAGATACCTGGATTACACGACCTGCATTTTCGATAGGTTACACTGCATTTTCACTTACATACTGAAGGACAATTAAATGATATCCAATCAAAGTATTGTAGATGACTTGATGCTAACAATGTTACGCTTCTGCATTTCATCTCATATTTGTATAGTGTCTTGAGACAACAACTGTGACCTCTGTTCTGCTTTGTGATGTTCTACACTGCACTTTTTTGGCTTGCATTCTGAACTGGACACATTATGACTACACTGGCTTATGAATTTTACCCCTGGTTACATTGATGATTATTTCAATCTAATGTACCTTTTTATGGTCTTGCTTAGGTAAAGGCAGAGTTTCTCTCTGCTGATGGCAAAGTGATCTCAACTTCAAGTCAACCATGCATGCTCAAGTTCAAGAGCGTACACATGCACTTCATAGAGACTTTTCTCCAAAGCGTTTCTCTTTTGTCCGGCTACTCATCGGAATCTCAGGTTATTAGACTGAAGATGAGGGGTATCACCCAAGGTTTGGAACCTACAACTGCGGTAAGGATAATCCTAGAGCAAAGAGCAGAGTTTGGTCGTGGTGCAGGCATTCCAGAGATATACGCTGCGTCACTAAAGCTTGAGGCTGAACTTCCTCTTTTCAAGAGATTACTCTGGAACTGGAGATGGACCCTTTTTGTTTGGAGCAGCATGGGGTTCTTTGTTTTTGAATTGTTGTTTGCACTTGTGTGCTGTAGACCTTGTATATTTCCCAGGAGTGGACATAATGTTGCTGCTCCTTAACATTGGGCTAACTCATGTAATGTTCGGCTTCTTCGGCTTACCTCATATTCGACTTGTTCGGCTTCTTTTTTCAACCGGAACAGTGTTTTTCTCTCACAACGATTTAGCCGGAACAGTGTTTTTAGCTGTTTCAGCTAAGTTTGAGACCAGCGAATGGGCGTAATGTACAATTCCAAAATAAATAATGTACAATTCCAAAATAAATGAAAAGACGCCATTGATGTGGTACAATGGAACACCTACCACTGATGTTTTTGCACCAGATGATTAGTAGCACTGACAGAGTTGGCAAATAAATCTCGCACCGGCAGTGGTTGCGTTCATTCAACCCAACCAGTGCCAGCTGTAGAGATACACCGGAGATAAATGTGGTTGATCTTCAGTGTAGGTGTGTAACTGAAGACAAACAACGCAGGCACCAAGCAGCAAATCTTTGCAACCCCATAAAATGCACCTCCGTTTTCACACGCTTGTGAGGAGGTCACTGCCGAAACAAAAGGCCACAGAAGGATGTGGACTGTAAACGTGTCGCCGTGGACGATGGAGGGATGGAGCAGAGCAGGGAATGGGAGGCGTCGGGGAGGATACCATCACGCCATTCCCTTGGCAAACTTGAGCAACATGACACTGGATTCAGCAGAGCTGCGATGTGGATGGGTCTGTTTGGTTGATTTGTGCGACAAGCATCCATACAGGATTGGAAGTAGGGCTAGATATTGCCGGCTCGGCTCGGTCCAGCTCGAGCTGGCTCGTTAGGCTAACGAGCTAGCTCGGCTCGCTCGTTAATATTACAAGAGGAGCAGCTCGGCTTGGCTTGTTATTGAGCTTGAGTTGGCTCGTTTAGCTCGCGAGCTATAAAAAAAAGTTATACGTATTTATAATGTTTATGCTACATTAATTTCAGAAGGTGACGTCTGCCATTATGCAACCATATATGATTAATACATATCAGGTTCATCAAAAGTATCAACCATGCAACGTAGCTGGTCCATCCATGATCATGCAGTTTCAGCATATTAACTAGTTGCTTGCCACCACAAACTTAGAAAAGTTCACAGATTCAATGTCAGCATCATCATCTTCTTCCTAGAAAACAATCCATAAAATCAATATTTAAGTACCACAACAATTATAAAATTAAAATTCATAGGAAACAGCTGAAAATAAGGATTACATACTAATAGAACATGTGTACACTTCTAAGTCAGCATCATCATCTTCTGGATTCATGGTCGTGGGCTGATAGGCCTCAGCTCTGTTTCATCTCGTGAGCAGCTCGCCAGTTGGCTCGAGCTGGCTCGTTAAAATAGCGAGCTAGACTTCTAGCTCAACTCGTGAAAAAAGTTAAAACGAACCGAGTCGAGTGAGTTGACGAGCCACGAGTATTTTGTCTGGCCCTAATTGGAAGGCCTTTCGGACAACAATGAAATGAACGAGAACGATATATACTTGGGAAGCTGCTCACTTATGTTGGTAGTATTGATCTCGGCCATAACTGAGATTTGGCACATAAGACAGGTCCACCAAATGTTGTCGTGGTCAGGAGCAACCTTAAGTTATACTAGAAATCATGCGTGGCATTGCCGCACGGATGATCCTATATCGGACCAGCACCGGCCTGCGATACTTCAGCCAACCGCTGCAGGCGAATAGGACCGGATTCCATACACATTGTGTATAGCTTGGTTAAGGAAATCATTCTCAAGAAAGGATAATGGCTATATCAACTTGAATAGAGAAAAGGAAGTTCAGAATACATGATAAGCCTAGATAGTATAGCGGTTCACAAGAACTCGTGATAACCAAAGAAGACATGTAAACATCTCATAGATCTGATTTTGTGTATATTGCAGTATATACGACGGACACCACTAGGTACCACATGGAGATACAAAAAGGTGCTAGCATGCAATGGCCATATAACCCCTCTGTTCCAAGTCTGTCTTCTATTTCCATGTTCCTGCTTGTTGAATAGTCGCTGCAAGTGTGTAAAGCTTGCCAAAAAAAATTTAAGCCATTTTGACATAGGAATACATATGCTTCTATTTATTCAGTATATAAAAGAATTTTTTAATATATATAAACATCACTGTCGATTTCAAAAAACCGGCAGTGATGAGAAGAAACCGACAGTGATGTTTGTTATCACTATCGGTTTATTTTGAAAATCGCCAGTAATATATAAAAAATTAAAAAAAAATTATGCCAGCCCTCGGGTTTGAGCTCAGGTCTCGGGCTACAGAGTTCAGACACTTAATCAAAAAAAATTCAAGCTATTTCGACATAGGAATACATATGCTTAATAAATTATAAAATTAAACCAAAAAAATTGGGTCGTCTGGGATTCGAACACGGGTATCGAGGGCTGAGTTGCGGGGTCTTAACCGTTGAGCCAGTAGGAGTTATTCGAAAAGTATGGAAAAGATAAGTTACTTATGCTGTAACCGCTACACGGCAATCACTGTCGGTTTAAAGAATGGCTCGATAGTGATGTACCCCCATCACTGTCGGTTTCTACTTACAACCGGCAGTGATGTACCCCCATCACTGTTGGTTTCTAACTAGAACCGGCAGTGATGAGGTCTGGTATAAAAGCTCGCCGCGGGTTGAAAATTTTCAACCCCGCGCCAACCGTTCCCAGCCCCGCGCTCCTCTTCTTCGACGCCGACGCCCATGCACCGACCCAAGCCGGAGCACCCGTCCACCGCCCCCCGCGTCACCGTTCCTAGCCCCGCCCTCCTCTTCTTCGATGCCGAGGCCCGTGCACCGCCCCATGCCGGAGCAACCGTCCACCGCCCCTCCGTTCCCAGCCCCGCGCTCCTCTTCTTCGACGTCGACGCCCGTGCACTGCCCCACGTCGGAGCACTCCCCACGCCGTCCACCGCCAGACGCTGGGGCACCGCCGAGGCCTTCAGGAGCGCGCGCGGACAGCTGCTTTCCCACCCCTACGGTGAGTGTGTGGCTCACTGTCCGCTAAGTGTTCGATGAAATGCCCCACGGTTGTTGTCTTTCCAATAGCAGCCGATTCCTATTCGATTGAGTTACATGCTGTTACTCCTTGGTTTAGCTATAGGTAGTGTCAATTGATGGATTCTTGTCAAATGTGTACAGGTATAATCGCTATAGGTAGAGTGTCAATTGATTTTGATGGAATGTATAGCATGCTTAAAAAAAAGGCATCTATAGATGTTTGTTCCAGAAAAAAAGTTAAAACAACTTTTAAAATTGGCTCGGCAGCAGCAGCAAGTATGATTATTAAACCACATTGATCTCCGAATAATAGACAGTCCAATTATTGAGGTTATTTTTTATCATGTCAAGGATAAAGAACATTAAATAGATTTAGTTTGGCCATATAACTTGAATAATAACTCTTGTTCAGTGAGTTACCATTACCACTTACCACGTGCCTAATTTACTTAAATGTATAGGCAACCATGTCATGGTATGTAGTGCATGTTGGTCACATGCTTGGGATTTATCGAACCTGGGAAGATTGCTATGCTCAAATCAATTGCTACCCTGGTAATTTACACAAAAAATACAATACAGAAGCTGGAGCTTTGAGGGCCTACTATAGTCATCCGGCCTACCTTGCAAACCATGGGCAACCGGCCTACTATGGTCCATGCGAGTCAATGAGAGGACATGTCTAGGCCTCTATGGATGTGACGTGGAAGACCTGAAACAGAGATTGATTGCTGTTTTTGATGAATTCACGATGAAGAAGAAAACCCATATACTTCTAGCCTACAACTGCGAGTATGTGTTCTCGGCTTTTAATTTTATGCTTCTTTTTTTATTAAGATTATTCGATAATTAGGATTCTATGATTGCAGCAGCCATTTCATCTTCATTTGTGTTAATCTTGCTAAAAATCTACTCGAGGTGTGGGACTCGAAGAAAAAACCATTTCATCATCTCGATGCACTGGTGGCAGTGCTGAATTAGTAAGCGATCCTAATAACTATTATTTTCTAATCACACATACCGCTTTCTAATGTTTCTCCTTTTAATGTTGCTCAGTGTCTGAAGAAGACATATCGGTGGGACGCCGGTCCCATTCAAGGTTGTCGAAATGGAGAG
>NW_027096884.1:0-40000 GCF_019320115.1 Miscanthus floridulus
GAGAAGTATGTTGCTGGACTTGATGCTGCCATGAATGATGGGAGGATCAACCTTCTTATGGAGGAACTCGAGGCCTTTTTCAGCACTTACAGCAATCTTCACATTCTACAACCATGATAAAGGTGGTCCTGGTTGTTAGCCCACTAGATCTCTGGCACTGAGATATCCGACCACTCACTAGTGTTGCCGAGCACTCACTAGCGATGCCGACCATAAACTATCGTTGGCGACCACACACTATGGCTAGAGGTAGAAGAAGGGAGGGAGAACAGAGCATACACACAGTAGAAGCACCAGTGTTGGCCGCAGCTCTACAGAGGAGATGGCAAAACTGAACTCGCTCTCTTTACTGAGTTGCAGTGGTAAACTATATATACAACTCTACCCATCTAGTCCTAATATAGTTGCTATGCCGCTACAGTGACTAGATGTGACAGCAGGGCTGACTCTGTCGCCTGTCCCTGCAGTGGCTATAGTGCGGCAGGAGAGCCGTTCGGCAGGGGTGGGCTCTGCTCTGGCGACTGGTGGTGCTTGGGCGTGCAGGGGTGGGCTCGGAAGGCCGCACAGGCATCAGCGAGCTCAGCGGGCGGTGTGCGGGCGAGCTCCATCCCGTCCACCGTAGGCGGTCACACGAGCGAGCTCCGCCCCGACCACCATAGGCGGCACATACCGAGTGGCTGCCGAGGCGACCCTCGGCGGGTCAAGGCCCCAGCACATGAGCACCCCCGTCATGGACGGCACGCATGTGCACTGGCTACACGCAGCCATGACATCGAAGCTCCCGTCCATGGGTGCACCAGCAACGACCAGGACCATCGTGTCATTCCTGAAGCAGAGGATGGAGGCCAGCGTCCCTTTGAGGATGCCGCAGACGAAGCCGTGGGTGCCACGCTCGGGATGAAGCACACGGCGCTCGCCATGGCATCGAGCCAGGAGCATCGTCTACGTCGCCAGTGTCGTGGGTGTGCTCGGTGGCATGGGCCCACATGCCTGCACCGCCTCCAAGCATGTCATCGTGGGTCTCACCAAGAACGCGGCATGCGAGCTCGACGCGCACGACATCTGCGTCAACTGCGTGTCGCCCTTTGAATTCAGACCAAGGGGTAGACCACGACGTAGAGGAAGTCTAGACCAAGGTGCAGAGGATGTCGTCCCCGTCGGCTAGCGCGATGAAGGGGTGCGAGGATGGTTATGTCTCCTTGCGTGCGTGGACGCCGCCGGCGCGAAGGTGGAGAGTGCGGAGGCTGTAGCCGCGGGCCGCCATGTCGCGAGCAACAGGAAGAGGAAGGAGGATCTTCGGTGGGCTCGGCGGTGCAGGTCCGGCGGGCGCGCATGCGGGCAACCTCCGCCCCAGCCATGAAGATCTCGCTGGCCAGACCCTCAGCTCATGCTACTCTTCTTGAGGAGGAAGAAGGTGATGGGTCGCTGATAGCTTGGCCCCACCGAGTAGAAAGGGGATAGGATTGTGAGAGAAGGGTATTTTGGACATTGTCACTGACCAGGTCCACATGTCCGGGCTATCAAACGGTGGAAATCAAACAGAAGGTGGACAGAATGGCTGGAAGGCAAAAAAAAGTGTCATGGCACCTGGGTGCGTCAGAACTTTTTATTGACCTGTAGGAAAGGGCTATCTTTTTTAATGGTACACATGTAAAACTCTCTTCTTTTGCACGCCCAGCTCATCTAGATCACTTGCGCCCTCTTCCTTGCCCTCTCTCTCGCTCCCTCATAGCTCACCCTCTACCCGCTCTCTCGTTCGCACATGCTCTCATCCACCATGGCCGCTGTCGAGCTTTGGCCGCCGCTGTCATTCTCGCCTCTACACACCACCACAGTCGTGGCCAAGTGTACCATCGCCTCCTCCTCGCTCCCCTTTGTGTCCCTCTCGCGCTCACTGGAGCCCGTGTCATCGGTAGCCACCGTGGCACATGCTCGGGCCGCCGTGGTGCAGTACGCACACGGCCAGGCCGTTGTGCCCTACCCCAGCGTGGGTGGTGCTAGCCGTGAGTGCGCCATGTTCGCCTGATGCCACACAGCCCGTCCTCATTGGCCGCCGCGCCTCACAGCACCGCCGTCGCCTGCTGCCTGGAGCCGGCAAGGTAGTCGCTGCCGCTGCCAGTGGCGCGTGTGGCTAGCACGCCCCGACCATCTCTGGCCAAGACTCCTCCGCCAACGGACGTGTGGGGCCCCCTTAGTTGGGCGCACGGCCCCGTTGTCGCCGTTTTTGGCCACCTGGCCGCCGGAATCACCCGGAGCCCGTCCGTCCTCTGCTCCTCTGCTATGTTGAAGCAAAAGACAGGGAAGAAAATGAATTAGAAACTCTTTCTTGGGTCCAGATGCAAAGTACTAGACTCACATGAATAGTATGGCTAGTCCATGGGTTAATTAAGGAAAACCACAGGGGTGTCGGTGAAATGTGTCTGTCTTATATGGTTTTCCTTTTTCTTTTTAGTATGATTTGGCTAAAACTTTGAAAATTCATAATAAATCGTAGAAAAATCCTAAAAATACCAAACCAGTTTTGTTAGTCTTCACATGACTAGATCTATGCAGTAGACATATAATATCATGTTCTTTAGTATAAAGTTTTTGTTGTATAGTAGATCTAGCTTTTATGTGTTTATTTAATAGAGCATGTTTTCATAGTCCAAATCTAGTGAAATTTTTATGGCAAACTAGTATTGATGTGTGTGTACACTGGTAAAAATTCCATGCATAGTTGATACATATTTACTGAGTTATTGATTTAGCATGTGTCACATACTTTATTGGCATTTAAATCTTAATTAACTACTAGTAAATAATATGCTTATCCTAAAATTATGAATTTTATGTAGTAGTTATGTTTAGTTAAGATGTATAAACTATAAATTTTTCATGTCCAAAAGAGATGTTTGGTGCGCCACCTTTTTATTCCTTAGTTGTAATTATTTAAGCTTTTGTATATGATAGGTGTTTAGATTATGGTTAATATATGTTTGTCTATGTTACTTGTTTTACATGATGACTAGGCAAAGTGTGTTTAGTAAGTAGAAGTGTGCTCAGCATGTTATGATAAGCTTCCGCTTGTATGTTTTAAATGCAAATGGTTGTTTTGCTCACTTGTTTAGGTTGATAATAGTAACTCACAAGTAAGTCGCTAGGAGAGGATGAGAGTCGAACCTCCAACGTTTAGTTGCCCTTCACCGTGATGACGTGTTGCTTGTCTTGTAGTGTTTGTAAATGTCTTGTTATGCTTGTTTGACTTAAGCATGCATTGCATTCATGCATATCATTTAGGTACGATGGTGGTTGATGGATCAATTGGTGGATTATGAAGTTGAACTAGAAGACGGTGCAATGGTGATCAAATCCTAAAGACGAAGGATGATCGTGTCTAAAGATGGGGATACTAACTTAGTAGAGTACAAGTTTACCCAGGCAAGCCCCGGTGCATAACCCCTATTTTTTCAAGCACTTATTACCATGTGTGTGTGCATTAAGTTGCAGGAGTTGTCTAAAACCCACCTGCATAAATATTTTATCCTATGAGTCCTACTAGTATGACATGATCGTGTAGTATGCCATGCTATAGGACCTATGGTAGAAGTCGGGTGATGGACTGTCGCTCGCGAGAGATAGGTCATGGCTATTATTGTTACTGTTATCACATGGTTTGGATGGGGTAATAATTGGAAACCGGGTGGGACTCTAGACTTTGGTTTGGATATGATTGATTATAGCAACAGAGCGAGGCTCTAGTTGTATTAGTCCCACCTGTGTCGATTAAGGACTGTTCATTGGTGGCCATTTGACAAGTTTGAAGGTACCAAACACATAACAGGGAACTGAGTTACAGTTGACCGTGAAGCTTAGTACTTTCTTATGACTAAGGTGCACAAAATGTTCATCGGAGTGTTTCTCTAGCCATTCTAGTGGTTGTTTTAGGGAGGGGAATGTCCATGGTAAAACTTATGAGGGGGAAACCCATCACCGCCGGTTCATGGGGAGGGCCTCATAGGTGCAAGTGCAATCAAGCCCTAAGTGGGTTTTGGTGATGTTGACGATATAACTAAAGGACTAATGGCTTCTCTAAGTGTTTGACAGTGTATCATTAGTAGTGGGTGCAAAGAAATAAAGGAGGAGACCCCCCAATTCAATTGGATGGCTTGCAACGGCTCAAAGAGCTAGTTTACTTCATTTTATATTTTGAAATTGAGTTATATAGGACAAGCCGTACTATCAAGGGGGATACTAATGGTATGCTGGGTGGAACCAAGTACTCAAAACTCCATCTACATCTCAAATAATCATAGCCACAAAAAGCCAGCCAAGCTAAAATCCTATCTGCTATGGCCTGCGTGGAACCTCTATGCCTAGGCGCGGAACCTTCACGGCGCGGAACCTCCGCGATCTGACGTGGAGCCTCCGAGGTTTGTCTGAGCCGACCATTTTGTGGGTGATGGTGGGGGTATTTATACCTCACCCCTTCACCCCCAATGGTTATCTTCAACCTCACTCACTCTAACTGATGTAGACTAGGCCCGATCTTTCGAAAGGTATGATAGCGTCGATTGGTGGAGACTCGACGTTCACGATCTAGGCTTCGAACCAAGACTGATTCGGACACCTGCAACCATTACACCACTGCTCCATTGGTTATCAACCACGCGAACACGATTAACCTCACCGAGAAGGCTTTCTTGCAAGCGACTCGAGAACACAAGCAAGAACGGGATGAACGCAATTTGAAATTGCAAATAAATATGAGGCTTAAGATAACGAGAAGGAGTTCAAGTCTTTATTCGAAAGGACTAATCATCACAGGCGAATAAGATCAAGAACTAGGGCCCTGGTTCACAGCAAGCGGCCTTGGCGGCGACAATTGTAGCAAAACGACGTATGTTTCACGAGGAAATCTAGAACTAAATAAAATCCAAACCCTAAGGAGAGCGACGGCTGCTATTTATAAAGTCTTAGGCGTCACCCCCTGGACACGCCCCCTAATGGGCCCAAACACGATACATGGTCCAACGGACCAAAAGACGGTGTAGCAGCACCCTGGTAGATTCTAGACGCTGACTTGTTTCGACGATTCCCATTGATTCTAAAGGGATTTTGACATGAGACCACTTGCATTCGCTTCCTTATCAAATTAGCTTTCCAACCATATGTGGATCATTAAAAACAGAGTCTAGATGCGTCTTGGGTGACCAGTTTAAGGCAGACTGGTCCTAGAACCCAAGATGGGCTCCAACTTCAGTTGGACTGGGCCTCCACCATGAGAAAGATGAATTGGACGCCCATGCTGGTCCTAGAACCCAAGATGGGCTCCAACTTCTTATATGTGATGAAGAAGTGATGTCCTCATCATCCTCTCTTTCTTGAATTGAAGTCGTCCTCGACTGAAGTAGATCGTCTCCTCCATTGGATGACAGCAACGATGGCTCTAGAAGAAGACGTTCATCTTGGCGCCCAATCCTTCGCAAAGGTGGCTGCCATGGTGGCTTCCTAGCTAGGAATTCATCCTCCTCCTACAAAAGGTTAGTACCAATAAGAGGCATAGCACTAGAAGCAGGACCAAGTGGACATATAGGCGATGTACAAGTTAAAGCATAACAAGGTTCATCATGATCAGCAAGAGCAGATTTAAAAGCAAATAAAATTTCTTTCATGTTACTTGATGGTTCATTTGTTGGTTTGCTAAAGTCTTTATCATGACCTTTCTTTTTCTTTTCAGCAAGTTCCTTTTCATATTGCACAATTTCAGCAGGAGTTAAAGGAAGTAAAGCAATGGTCTTTCCCTTAAATATAAAAGTATATCTATTTTGCCTACCATGATGTAGAAAATTATTATCATATTGCCAAGGGTGGCCTAATAAAAGTGAACAAGCTTGCATAGGCACGACATCAAAATCAGCATAATCATGGTATGATCCAATAGAAAAATGCACATGAGCAGATTGTGTTACCTTTGCCTTACCACTATTGTTGAACCACTGAACATGGTATGAATGTGGAAGAGCACGTGTAGATAAACCAAGGGTCTTGACAAGCTCAGAACTTACCAAGTTATTGCTGCTCCCTCCATCAATTATAGCACGAATACAGAAATTATTGACAGTGAGGAACATTTGAAACAAATTGTGGCATTGTAGCTTGTCTACTGGCTCAACTTGTGTACTCAAAACACGCTGAACAAGGATTGCTTTGTAGTTTGCAGTGCATGTCACACTATCAATTACCTCATCAGGATCTTCAGCACTATCCACAAATTTATCTGCATAAAGATTAGTTGCAAGTACAAATTCATTCTCTTCATCACTAGCACTAGCATACCCACCATCATCAGTAGCAATATATGCGCATTTGCTAGGGCATTCTTTAGCAATATGTTCCATGCCCTTGCAGCGGTGGCAAACAATTTTAGAAGAGCTGCTAGAGGAAGGTGTAGCAGATCCACTGGAAGAAGGTGTGATAGAAGAACTCTTCTTTATAGGCGCTGGTGGTGTGTGCACATCAGAAAATTTACTCACCTCGACTGGACGTGAAGGAGTGGACGGATTTGTGGAACGCCTAGGTTGTCATCCCTGTATTTCCCTTTCAGCTTTAAGAGCATAATGATATATCTAGTCCATTCTTTATAGTCAAGAACATCCTGTATTTCATGACGCAAACCTCCAAAAAATCTAGAACACTTATCCATTTCATCCTCTTGTATGTTACTACGTACTAGACCAATTAAAAGCTCCTGATAATATTCCTCAATAGTCTTACTACCTTGATTTAAACATTGCAGTTTTAATCGCAGATCACGCTAATAGTATGGAGGAACAAATCTCGATTTCATTCGTCGTTTAAGTATAGTCCAGGTTTGAGGTATTTGAGCATTAGCATTAGCATTAACATTATTGCAAATATCATTCCACCATAAAAGAGCAAAACTAGTAAACTCACTAGTAGTAAGTCTAACTCTATATTCTTCAGGGACTTGATGGGAGCTAAATTTTTTATCTACAGCCATCTCCCAATCTAAATATGCTTCAGGATCAGCAGAACCAGAAAAAGGAGGTATCTTAAACTTGGTTTTAGAGAAAGGATCATTATTACCTTGGTTATTACCTCCCATACCGTGTTGGTTAAAGTTCAACCGATTACGGTTACGTGCATCCTCAGCACGTCATTGAGCTTCGGCTTTAGCCTCCGTGTCGCCATCATCATCCTCAGAGAGATCATCATCATCTTCTTTAGGACATGGTCCAGGATGTCGTTGTTCAATATCTTCAATCCTCTTGGCCAAGTTGGTGATTTATTGAAGGATCTCATTGAACTTGTCATCAAGAACGGCACGAAGCTCATTCTTAGAAACACAGTCATTGATATCTGTAGGTGTGTCCCTGTTTCCTTTGCCGCTATCTTTTGCTTTTCCTGACATGGTTAGTAGAAAGAAGATGACAACACAAATAGTATTATCCCTACCAACTACTTAGGTTGTGGATAAGGAAAAACAAGGCACTTAACTCTCAAGCATCTTACCACGGTCTTACAAGTGTTCTTACCAAAGCAACAGGCGATGCAATCGGTCGTTGACTGTGATACCATTGTAGCTTGAGTGTAACAGTTGCAAGGTGAACCTATACTTGGTTAGAAGAAAGTGGAGATTGGATAGACACAATATAGTAGCAAGGAATAGCAAAATTCGTAACTGAATAGCAAAGCTGATTAAGTATCCCAAGTACTTGTCTTAGTTGCTGGCATACTCATGTTCCAAGTACCAGATGTATCAAGTGATGTGAACAGCAGAAATATGATTAGGAACAAGGCAGAAATCAGCACACACAAACATAGCTCAAATGGCGCTCTCTATGTGCTCCTCTAGGTATTGTTCCACTTTTGTCCCTCTTTTTTCTCTATTTTTAGGCTATCGTTGTTTTTTTGGGATTCTTTGACTTTTTTCTTTTTATTTTTTTGATATTTTTTCTTCACTTAGGAGCACAAAAGAAGTAACCACAGAAAATATGAGCTTAAACAAGTGAAAGGCGTGGCCTGTGGAAATTTCAGAAGACGTGCTCAAAATCAACAAAAAGCTTGTGGCCACGAAAAGAGGATCTTGTGACCAGTTTTTGACCAAAATAAAAATCTCCGACCCCGACAATGCAAGGGACGGATAGATCTAAAATTTTTTTCTAATCGATTTTGATATATGGAAGTCGAAATTCAATTTCGTATGCGAAAACTAGACCAGTTTTACAAACTGACTCCAAATTAGAGGACAAAATAGGAACAATACGCGCAAAATTGGTCACGGCAGCAAGGATTTAATGGAAACAGTGAAGACAAGGAGAACAAATTAGATGGCGTGGACTAGGGTTTGATGGATATAAAGGAAACACAGCAAGACTTGAAGGTGTTCATGGATTATGATGAAAAACAAAGGAAAAACACAAACTAGACTAAAAACGATCTAAAACCAGCAACCAGAGCTTGACCTAGGGCACAAACTCAACCATGCGACACAGAGACGAAATTGCATGGCACAATGAGGCTATAGGATAGGGAATATATGGCAGTGTATATTTTTTTGGCTTTTTGTGGACTATAAGTAATGCAAAAATAGTAACAATCTAAAGGGAAAAACAAAGTTATACCTAACGGGCAATAAGGTCTCTGATACCACTTGATGTAGACTAGGCCTAATCTTTCGAAAGGTATGATAGCGTCGATTGGTGGAGACTCGATGTTCACGATCTAGGCTTCGAACCAAGACTAATTCGGACCCCGCAACCGTTACACCACTGCTCCGTTGGTTATCAACCACGTGAACGCGATTGACCTTGCCGAGAAGGCTTTCCTGCAAGTGAATCGAGAACACAAGCAAGAACGGGATGAACACAATCTAAAATTGCAAATAAATATGAGGCTTAAGATAACGAGAATGAGTTCAAGTCTTTATTCGAAAGGACTAATCGTCACAGGGAAACAAGATCAAGAACTAGGGCCTTGGTTCATAGCAAGCGGCCTTAGCGGCGATAGTTGTAGCAAAACGACATCTGTTTCACGAGAAAATCTAGAACTAAACAAAACCCAAACCCTAAGGAGAGTGACAGCTGCTATTTATAGAGTCTTGGGCTTCACCCCTTGGACGCGCCCCCTAATGGGCTCAAACACGATACATGGTCCAAAGGACCAAAAGACAGTGTCGCAGCACCCTAGCAAGCTTATAAGACCCAAGCCAACATGATGTACTCAATAGATATGAAATAAGCATGAGTACAAGTAATAAAGCTCATTTGCATCGGAGTAAAACACGGAAGCAAAACAAATGAGCATAACCAAGTGACATGACATATAAATAATTCAAAGTAGAGAGCACACATGTCACATATCACATAAATATCACATCACGTAGATATCACTATCACATAAATATAGTTCGATGCATGAAAGTAAACATGAATGCATAATAGTGCATCACACATAAAAAGCCAAATATAATAGATAAGCTCCCCCTAAGTCTATCATACTCGATCCCTCTCACCCTTTAGTGTCAAACACCAACACCTAAGGGTCGGTTAGCGGGGCTGTAGTGGACGAGTCAGACGCTGAGGTGCGATGAGTGATCTAGAACTGTGTAGCATCATCATCTAATCCTGAGCTCTATGCAGTCTGACCCTCTATGGCTAGAAGTGACGCTGAAGCAGTCTAGGTTGAATCTAGAATAGGTGCGGCCTGTGACTCTGCAAGTATCACTGAAGCAGGTGGCTCTAATGATGCAACTGATGAAGGGAGCATCTCTATAGTCCTAGTGATAGGAGCAACTGTGGAAGAACCAGGGACATGTAGATCTAACGGATTAGGTTGCCCTATCAACTCACTGAATGTCGCACCAAGGCTCCTAGAGACTAGGGTATCTAGCATAAGCAACGACGAACTCTGAGCCGATGGGAAGCCCGTATGAAGCGGTGTGAACTGTGGGGCTGGCACTAGCGAGGCAAACCACTGGGACACCTGCTCTATAGGTGAAAGAAACTATGCCGCTGGCTGTCCCTAACTCTGAAGCCCACTAGGCTGTAAAGCTGGAGTCATAGAAGTGGTGGCAGGCTGGCCAATCTAGGGTGAAGGCTATGGCGGTGGAGCCCCAATAGCAGTAACTACATGCTACATAAATCCAAGTAACTACTGCTGCATGAGGAGCTGCTGCTGCTGCATGGCCTACTGCTGCTACTGGATAGCCTGCTGCTGTCGCTGAAACTCGTCCTGTCTGGCCTGAAACTATGCAAATGTAGATGTAGTCTCCTCGGCCTAACGAGCCTGATCCTACCTCATCCACTCAAGGATAGCAAGTAGAGCAGGGTTTGTCTACGGTGTAGGTGGAGCTAAACTAGAGCTACCAGCCTCATGGTCATGTCATTGAGGAGGCATCTGAGGGGTATCCTGGTAGTCGTCATCTAAACTATCACTGGGGTCGTCCTCGACCATACCCTCCCACTAAGCATCTAACTGCTCCTCCTCTATAGCTGTAATGCCCCTAATAGTCTCATCCTACTGGGCTATAGTCTCAGGCACCTCTAAGTGATAGCACAGCTGGCTAGGTGCACTCGGCCTGCTGTGATGGAGCATCTGGGTCAAGTTATATGCAGGGAACTCAGTAGTAGCATCAGAATACTCTACCAATATCTCTGGAGGCCTCACTGTAGCTGCCCTATGAATTAGAAAGGTAACCTAGTGTGCATAAGGTAGCTGTCTATGTCCTCTGAATCCCTCCACAAGGGTATCCTCCATCTCAGAGAGAATGACATCCCATACATCAAAGAGTGTCTGCTACATCAAGGCGTTCAGTAGCCACAATTGAATACAAGTCAATCCCTTGCGATATCCCATCCTTGGTAGCAGGGTCCTCCTCATGATAGCATCTAGCAGTCTGGCTATAGGAGTAAGATCCCTAGGTGTCCTACTCGACCCCTCGCCGAATGGCTCTATGAAGCAAGAGCGAACCAGACTTGTAGGAGGCACAAGACCGCCATGAGGGCGTCTAGAAGGCTCTGTGTGTCCATAGCAAACCTCATGAATGCGGATGGGTGAATCCTGTAACCTGGGGATCTCTTAGACCCTAAAGCTCATCAGCCTATAATCATGGCCTCTGAATGTAAAGTGAATAAATCTATGGCCTGGGTCAATATAGAGTGAAGCGTAGAACTCATGGACACATGATGGGACATATTTGCCTGTTCGTCCAAGTAGATCTATCAGCCCTGGCAGGTAAGAAAGGTGAGGACAGATCTGCTCTCTAGCTACTGCTACAATGGCCTCAATAGAACACACCCTCTGAGACCTGAATGCAACCCCACTGTTAAGATATGCATTATAAAAATCCTCTTACAGTGGTGTATAGAACCCCTCTGAAGCATGCTCATCCCTTCTCGATGGGAACTAGTCCTCGAACAGCACAAATCTAAGATGTTGAACCTGCTTGGCCGTGGCGGCCCTCAAACCTAGGTGAGTCACTGGAGGTGGACCCTGTGGTCTAGGAGGTGGATGAGAACCCCTCCACTGTGTCTCTACCCTCGGTGTCACCTAGGTACGAGTACGACCAAAGCGGTGTAACTATGGTTGAGGTGCTTGCTCTGTCTCCTCGGTCTGCTCTGCCTCCTGTGTCTGCTTTGTCTGCTGTTGTGGCTCCCCCTGAGGCTGAGTCTCCTCCAAAGCAACACGGCATCCCTCAAGCATGATAGTCCTAGCTGGACTACCATGACGACGCCCAACCTGCTCTATAGCTGCCCTCTGTACTAGTGAAAGCTAATCTACAATCTGGACTCCACTCCTAGCACCTCCTCTCTCTGCACGCTCTGCGACAGCTACAACTATGACTGCTCTCGCTATATCAGCATCTGCATACTTCTGCTTCTTCGATTTGATCTTCTTCATTGCCTTGCCTTTCACATCAGTAGGCAAGCGAGGCGAAGGCCTCGGATCCTCATCACCTGGACCACCTCCGGCATTCTTGACATGAGCCATCTAGAACAATCTGCTACCTCGGACAAGAAACAACTGTCACTGACACTCCCGAGGCTTGGCCTCGATCCTTACTCGCAAGCTTGGCCCTGAGTTGACTGACAATTGCCAAGATGATCTCAGAAACACCGACTCGCTACATGTTAGAATAGATCAAATATATGAATAATTACAATATATCTAGAGATACGAAACCCTAAGAAGCAAGCAATAGGTACAAAATTAGAGACGATGGCTTGCTACGTGACAAACCGATGACCGAAGAGAATAGGAACGGATCCCAGGCACCACCGAATCGGCAATTAGGGTTCCAACGACGCAATGCGGCATTGGATGGGGTGAGGAGATTCTAGCATGGCAAAGGAGATGCAGCTGGTGGCAGCACTATGGTGGCACGGCAAGGCAGAGGCGCTAGGGCACTGGTGGCACTGCTATGGTAGTGTGGAGCAAGGCATGGGTGTGGTGGCATTCGGGAGTGGCGACATCGTTGCACGGGCGCGGCGCGGCGAAGCTCTGCTGCATGGCTCAGGAGCGGTGTGGGACAACGGTGCTGGAGTGTGGACACAACGGCGTGGGTCAACGGCACTGCGGGCGGCGAGGAAGATGGCATAGATGCGATGCGGCGATACGGGAGTGGCAAAATTGGCTAGGGCACGTGGCTCGACGATGTCGGCATGGATGCAGGTCAGGTTAGGCGGCGCATACGGTGGTTGGGTTATATGGTGGCCCCGACGGATTAGAAAAGGAAACGGGATAGAGTCCAAAAACCACACGACATCTACTAACTAGATGCTCCGATGGCAATGACCGAACGCTATCAACCAGAGTCCGGTCGACTCCAGAGAGGTCCAAAATCTGTCAAGTCGCGACTGGACGCGTTCGATCGCAACTGACTGGACGCAGCCAGAGTCCAGTCGATCCTGTCTTCGTCTTCTTCACTTGACCGAACGTAGGATCACCTTCTGACCGGACGTAGACAGAACACTGTTCCAGCGTCCGATCACTCCTTCACAGCAACGGTTCACCTTCTATGAACTGACCGGACGCTAGACATCAGAGTCCGGTGTAGCGTCCGGTTACTCTTTTTCAGTAAATCTTCAAAGTCCTTCGCGCTGCCTGTTCCCAATCAAGTCCGAACTTTAATAAGATCCAAATAAACACTAATTGGGACTGATGTGAGTGACCTCTCTCAAACCCTCAATTTTTTTCAAAATATTTTGCCTTGGGCTATAATTCTTTTTAAGAAAATAGGCAATAAAAGGGTGATTGAAGAGAAACGACAAAACAACATTCATGCATATGCAATGCAATACTTGAAAATAAATCTAGTTGCTTGTCAAGTTTGATCCAAGGTTAAGCTTCTTTACATGCTTTTCGGTGGTTATCTTAACCATGTTAGATAAGCCCTAAATGCATTACCAAAGATTAAACATGTTGTATATTACAATGCCATGAAATGCAAGGGACAACATAAGCACATTTTCTAGTGAAGTTGCTAAAATCAAGCACATTGAGCTCATTCCTCAGCCGACAAAATGTCGCCTCACCTAGCAGTTTAGTGAAGATATCCACCAATTGATCCTCGGTCCTTACACCTTCTAATGATATATCATTCTTTGCAACATGATCTCTAAGAAAGTTATGGCAGATATCTATGTGCTTGGTGCGAGAGTGTTGAACTGGATTATTAGCAAGTTTTACTGCACTCTCATTGTCACACAAAAGAGGTACTTTTTCTAGAACTACACCATAGTCTAGCAAAGTTTGCTTCATGTAAAGTATTTGTGCACAACAAGCACCCGCGGCAATGTATTCTGCTTCAGCGGTGGACAAAGCCACACTATTTTGCTTCTTGGAGGACCAAGACACAGGTGATCTACCAAGCAAATGGCACCCTCTGGATGTGCTTTTCCTATCAACTTTGCAACCGGCATAATCTGAATCAGAATAGCCAACTAATTCAAATCTAGCTCCTTTGGGATACCAAAGGTCAATGCTTGGTGTGTGCTTAAGATACCTAAGGATTCTTTTAACGGCAATCAAATGAGCTTCCTTAGGATTAGCTTGAAATCTAGTACACATACACACACTAAACATGATGTCAGGCCTAGATGTGGTTAAATATAACAAGCTACCAATCATAGTGCGGTAGAGAGTTTGATCAACCGTTTTACCTCCCTCATCTAGGTCGAGATGTCCATTAGATGGCATTGGTGTCTTGATTGGCTTACATTCATCCATATTGAACCTTTTAAGAAGATCCTTGGTATACTTTTCTTGATAGATGAAAATCCCTTCTCTCATTTGCTTGACTTGAAAACCAAGAAAGAATGTAAGCTCTCTAATCCTTGACATCTCGAACTCCTTTGACATCAATTCACCAAAATCTTTGAAAGAATCTTCATGTGATGATCCAAATATGATATCATTAATATACACTTGACAAATGAAGATATATCCATCAAGCTTCTTGGTGAATAGTGTGGTGTCGACCTTCCCAATAGTGAAGCCCTTCTCAATAAGGAAATCCCGAAGGCGTTTATACCAAACTCTTGGGGCTTGCTTAAGCCCATATAGCGCCTTGGACAACCTATAAACATGATTAGGATATCTAGGGTCTTTAAACCCAGGAGGTTGATCAACATAGACTAGTTCATTTATAAAGCCATTTAAAAATACACTTTTCACATCCATTTGATATAGTTTCATTTCATGATGTGATGCATATGCAAGGAGGATACGAATGGCTTCTAGTCTTGCAACCGGTACAAAGGTCTCTCCAAAATCCAATCCTTCAACTTGAGAGAACCCTTTTGCAACTAGTCTTGCCTTGTTCCTCACAACAATGCCTTGATCATCTTTCTTGTTGCGAAACACCCACTTTGTTCCAATGACTCTTGCACCTTGTGGTCGCTCTTCAAGAGTCCAAACTTTATTGTGGGTGAAGTTGTTCAATTCTTTATGCATGGCATTTCACCAATCCAAATCTTGAAGAGCTTCTTCTACCTTAGTAGGCTTAAAGTAAGAGACAAAAGAGTGATGTTCAATAAATGAAGAAAGCTTTTGATAGCGAGTCATTACACCCTTTGATGGACTCCCTATGATGAGATCTTGTGGATGAGCTTGTAGTAGAGGTGAATTTCTTCTATCAACCACTTGAGGGGGAGGTTGTGGAGCATCAACATCTTGTGCTTGTATTACCATTTGCTCATGGGAGACATGAGTATCTTCATTTTCTACTCTCCCAACTTTATCACCATCTTGTGGCACATTTGATGAAGAAGGTGGATTAATCACTTGTACATCATCTTCATCATTTTGTGGCTTGATGTCTCCAACTAGAATATTCTTCATGACCTCCCTCAATGATTCATCACCTACATCATCAAGATTCTCATGTGCTCCTTGGGAGCCATTAGATTCATCAAATTCCACATCATATGTTTCTTCAACCAAGCTGGTGGCATGATTAAATACTCGATATGCTTTGAACTTTGATGAGTAACCAACAAGAAAACCAATATCACGTCTTTGAAACTTTCCTAGGTGTTACCGCTTCTTGTAGATGTAGCATTTGCAACCAAACACCCTAAAGATGAAGACGTCCGGCTTCTTCCCATTGAGCAACTCATAAGGTGTCTTGCCAAGAAACTTTTGAAGGAATAGGCGGTTGGATGCATAGCATGCGGTGTTGATAGCTTCCTCCCATGGAGCTTCGGGTGTGTTGTACTCATCAAGCATTGTTCTTGCTAGTGTGATTAATGTCCGGTTCTTTCTCTCATCTACACCATTTTGTTGAGGAGTATATGTTGTGGAGACCTCATGCTTGATCCCAACTTCATCATAATAGACTTCAATGTTTGTGTTGTCAAATTCTTTCCCATTATCGCTTCTAATCTTCTTGAGCTTCACTTCAAACTCATTTTGTGCTCTCTTGGCAAACTTCTTGAAGCATGATGCAATTTCGGATTTGTCATGAAGGAAGAATACCCATGTGTATCTAGAGTAGTCATCAACAATCACAAGACAATAAAGATTTTCTCCCAAACTCTTATATGTTGTTGGTCCAAATAAGTCCATGTGATGGAGCTCTAGCACTCTTGTGGTTGACATGAAAACTTTTGTAGGATGAGTGTTTGCAACTTGTTTGCCAGCTTGACATGCACTACAAAGCTTGTCCTTCTCAAATTTCACATCCTTCAACCCTCTCACCAATTCATTCTTCATTAGCTTCTTGAGTGAGCTCATCCCAACATGAGCAAGTCTTCTATGCCATAGCCACCCAAGTGATGTTTTGGTGAATAGGCAAGTCTTCAAGTTAGCATCTTCGGAGGTGAAATCCACTAGATATAGGTTGTTGTATCTAAATCACTTAAATATCACTTGATCATCATCCTTCTTAGATACAACCACTTCCTTTCTGGTGAATAGGCATTGAAAGCCAAGATCACACAATTGTTCAACGGATAGCAAGTTGAAACACAAAGAAGCAACATATAGCACATTTGAGATTGAATGATCATTTGATATTGCCACTTTACCCAATCCTTTAACTTTTCCCTTTGAATTATCTTCAAATGTGATTCTTTCTTGTCCATCTACTTCTTCATCTAGTGAGGTGAACATATGAGGATCACCGGTCATATGTTGTGTGCAACCACTATCAATTACCCAATGACTTTCACCGGTCTTGTAGTTCACCTACACACAAGAGATCAAGCCTATTTAGGAACCCAAACTTGTTGAGGGCCCTTCACTTTCTCAACAAGTGACTTTGCTACCCAAATTTTCTTAGGCTTATTCTTGTTGGGAGGTCCTAAGAACATAACTTTCATCTTTCCACTAGAGTCCTTTCTAAGCATGTAATGAGCATTGAAAGCAAAGGATCTAGCATGCTTGGGCAAGGGTTGTGGTGGTAGAGTTTGGCACTCATGGGCAAAGTGACATTGTTGTCCACACTCAAAACACCTCTTTGGCTTTGGCTTTGACTTGTGTTGTTATTGAGCTTGAACCTTCTTCTCTTGGTTTGCCAAGTACCCAATGCCACTTCTATCCATCTTCATGACGGTGTTCATTAGCAACTCACTTTGAAGATGCTTGCCTCTTGTGAACTTACTCAATCCAATCTTGAGATGTTCTTTTTCCAACTTGAGCTTCTTGTTCTCTTCTTTGAGTGCATCATCATTTTTCTCTTCCTTGAGTCTCTTGTTCTCTTCTTTGAGCTTCTCATTCTCAAGAATCAAATCACCATCATGATCAAAAGTTTCTAACACTATAGTGTAGGTGGTTTTGAGCTCTTCAAGATCTTTCTTGAGCTTTTCATTATCATGCTTGAGCTTGACATACTCATCATAGTTGTCGGTTTCAACCACTTGCTTGCCTTTGCTACTAGATCCTTGCTCAATGCTCTCAACAATTAAATCATCATATGATGTAGCTATATCAATCTTAACAACATCGTTAGTAGCATCATGTGGCTCATTGGATAAAAATTCTTGAGCAATAACAAGATTATCATGATTGATATATTCTTCTTTTAGCATATTGTGGCTAGTGATGAGCTCATTATGTATCCTCTCAAGTTTATCATGTTTTCTTTAAGCTCTTTCTTAGAAGATTTGAGCTCCTTGAGTTTGGATGACATAGCATCATTTGCTTCTCTCAGCTCAACACTAGCCTTTTCCGCTATGTCACATTTAGCTAAAAGAGAGTCATTCTTAATTTTTAGCTTTTCATTCTTAGCTCTTGACTTTCTAATGATCTTAGTATATTGATTTAGTAATTTAACAAGATCATCATATGAAGGTGATTCAAATTCATCATCATCACTATCACTATCACTATCATCATTATTAGCATGATCATCACCACTACTATCATCATCATTTGATACCTTTCGTTCACCCTTGGCCATAAGGCATAGGTGTGTAGAGGATGATGGCGGTGGTGTCGGTGAAGATGATGAAGAGTCAATCACAATGGCGGCCACCTTCTCGTTGTCACTATCATCATTGGATGAGCAACTAGATGAATCAATGTCCGTGAGCCAATCACCGGCGATGTATGCCTTCTCATTTTTCTTCTTCTTGTGGAAGTCCTTCTTCTTATCATTCTTCTTGTATGGCTTTCTTCTTCTTCTCATCATTATCTTCATCACTTGAGTCATCTTTCTTGCCCTTGTACCTTTTCTTTTACTTGTCTTTCTTGGGCTTGGTGCATTGATGAGCTAGATGACCAAGTTCTCCACAATTGTAGCAATCCATCTCCAAGATTGGCTTCCTTCTAGTGCTAGTGAAGAACTTCTTTTTCTTCCCATCAAACTTGACGCCATTCTTGTTGAGCTTCTTTAGCATCTTGGTGGTTTTTCTCACCATGAGAGCAAGACTTGCATCATCGACTTCATCATCACTTGAGCTCTCATACTCAATTCTTGCTTTGCCCTTCTCTTGGCTAGCCTTGAATGCTAAGTCTTTGTCTTTCTTCTTGGTAGAGGATGAGCCATCTTGTGGTGTGATGTGCATGTACATCTCATGAGCATTGATCTTTCCCAAGATTTGTGTTGGTGTAGCGGTGGAAAGATCACCTTAATGAAGTACGATCACAATATGCCCGTATTTGTCAATGGGGAGGACACCCAAGATTTTTCTTACAACATCGGATGGTTGCATTTGAGTAAGTCCAAGCCCATTGACTTCCTCTACAAGAACATTCAAGCGTGAGTACATTTCATTAGCACTCTCTTTAGGAAGCATATCAAAAGAATTAAGCGTTTTCATTACGAGATGATAATGTTCCTCACGCTCGCTCTTAGTTCCCTCATGGAGCGCACAAATGTCCGACCATAGTGCATGGGCGTCCTTATGGTTCCTTACCCAGCTAAACACATCTTTGCAAAGGCCTCTAAAGATGGTGTTTCTAGCCTTTGCATTCCATTTTTCGTAGTTCACTTAATCGCCTTGAAGGTGTGCGGGATCCTGAGGTTTTGGGAATCCTTGTGAAGCGGCTCTAAGTATTCTAACATCTAGAGCTTCTAAATACGCCTCCATGTGGATTTTCCAATAAGGAAAATCATCTCCCTCAAAGATAGGAGGAGGACCATCAACTGAGATATCTTTCTCTAGACGGTTAAGTCTAATTTTGTGAGCACAAGGCTCTGATACCAATTGAAAAGATCAAGATGCCCAAGAGGGGGGTGAATTGGGCTAATTCTAAAATTCTTTCAATAATTAAATCCTACACTTAGCCCACTTCACCCCATGTGCCTAGAATGTGTTTCTAATGTTCTACAGCACAAAAGTTTTGCAACCTAAGTTCCAATCCTACTCTAACATGGCAATTCTATGAATGTAAAGACAAGAATTGAATTGCTCAAAGTAAATGCTTAAAGTAAAGAGAGGAGGAACACGGCGATGTTTTGTCAAGGTATCGGAGAGTCACCACTCCCCACTAGTCCTCATTGGAGCACCCACGCAAGGGTGTAGCTCCCCGTTGATCTGCGCAAGGATCAAGTGCTCTCTACGGGTTGATTCTTCAACACTCCATCACAGTGAATCATCCACAACCGCTCACAACTTGAGTTGGGTCATCCACAAGTTCTGCCGGATGATCACCAAGCTCCCAATCACCACCAAGTCATCTAGGTGATGGCGATCACCAAGAGTAACAAGCATGAACTCTCACTTGACCACAACAAGCCTAATGAGAAGGGTGGATGCACACTTTGCTACTCTTGCTTTCACTAATGAGGCCTCTCTCTTGGATTCTCAAATCTCAATCACCTCACTAGGACCTTGCTCTCCTTGGCACTCTCAAGGGTGTTTCTCAGCTGTTGAAATGAGCAAAAGTGATCCCTTGAGTGAATAGAGGAAGTATTTATAACCCCTCATTCAAAATGAACCGTTATGTGCCACTGCGGGGTGACTGGACGCTCTGGTCAGTTCTCCCAGCCACCGAGCAGTTAAGTTGTGACCGGACACTGACTAGCGTCTGGTCAACACTGACCGGACGTGTCCGGTCACAAAAACTACCCTCTAGAACCTTACTGATGTTGACCGGACTCTAGCACCTAGCGTCCGATCACTTTGCTGCTCAGCGTCTGGTCAATAGCCAGAACCTAACCAACGTCCGGTCAGCACTGACCGGACACATCCGATCAGGATTCTCCCTCTATGGGACCTTACTAGAGTTGATCAGACTCTGGCATAGAGCATTTGGTCACTCTTCTCTCAGCATTCGGTCACATCTAGACAATTTCACCTTGATCAAATGAACTAACCAGACTCTACGCCAGCGTCCGGTCACACCAAAACCAGCATTCGGTCAACATTTGACCCTCCATTCACTTCCAACTCGCAATCATATGTGAATGAAGTTCGCTCTAATTGATCTTAGGGCTACTTAGGAGCTACCTAGTGCTAGATTTGACAAGTGTGCACCACACCTAACCCACTAGACTCACCTAGGTCAAGCTACCCATCCATACCCCCCTTAATAGTACGGCCAAAGGAAAAACAAAGTCCTAAACTACTCTAAGTGTCTCTTCAACACCAAACGACACTTAGAACTAGTCCATCCTTAACCTTGTCGTCCATCCTTTGAAAACCGAAATGATTTCCATCGTAGGGGCATGACAACCATGATTGCCCAATCAATTGCCATTACCATGACCTAACTTAATTGCATTTGCAAAACACACGTTAGTCACAGTAATCACGTATTGTCATTAATCACCGAAACCCAACTAGGGGCCTAGATGCTTTCAGCGCATCACCCTCTGCCATCACGTACTCCTTCCTATGATCTACACCATTGATTCTAAGGCGATTTTAGGTAGGTTCATCCAACGGTGGTTGGGAGAGTTGATATGGATCGATGACGTGACAATTCCTTGCCCCTACTCCTCCTAGAGCCCTTGCCCCTTACTCCACCTCAATTGCTTGGCCACTACTCTACCTCTGGCCTATATATAGCATCCCCTACCCCCTTTCCTCACTAGATCCTAAAACCCTAATTCATATTCTCCTTGTTAGGATCAGAGCCAGCTATCAAGAGAAGATTAATCCTTTATAGGATCTAGTCTTATAAATAGAAATAGTGAGATAGAGAGTGAGGGAAGAGTTTGGAGGAGGCACCGGCCTATCGGTGCTCTCTCTATGGCTTGTACCTTGGTGGATCCAAGTTCTATCTGAGCTTGCCTCTGAGATTTCTCTGATAATAAACTTTTGATTCAAGTAAGCTTCTTGTTTATATTATTCATCAGGTTCACAACTTGTTTGAGTGTTTTATTCTTTATCCGGGAAGAGTAAAGTAGTAATTGTAGTGTAAGCATGGTGCTTAAACTCTGGTTACTTGTGGATGCATCCTGCATTTCAAATCGGTGGTAGCTCGCGAGGGTGACTCTTATAGCCTCGTTGAATCCTCTGTAGTCCACCTCCCATTTGTAAGGGCACGTAGGACGTGGTTGCGAAGGAAAGTATCCTCTACTGGTGTCTTTCCCTAGTAATGTCCCCAATTGAATAGTAGAAGACATAGCTTACCCAAGTCAGAATTAGAGAACCTTAGTTTTCCTCTCTACGCTCCTATTTATCCTAACCTTGTTGATACCCTTAGTATTGCTACCCTTAGTTAAGTTAGACCATAGTTAGTCTCACACATTTCCTTGTGGATACAATACTTGGAATACTTCTGGGTAAAAGCTACAGCGGTATCCATGCGCTTGCAGATTTATCTATGTGCGTTAAAATATACCAACAAGCTTTCTAGGGCCGTTGTCGGGGAAACGGTTGCTGAATTAACTTCGAGCCTAGCTTAACATTTTTTTAGCATGGATTCCACTCCTATTTATCAATATGCTAAACCCACGAGCGCAAGCCTAAAGCCACTAGAATTCTCATAGCCTATCATAACACCTAGTTATGAGCTGCGCTCGTGTTTAATAAAATTAATTCGGGATAAATCCTTCTCAGAAGAAGGTGATGAAAACCCATACTCACACCTATGAGAGTTTGAGCAGATTTGTGCATGCTTGTGTATCGGTGGCATGTCTGACAAGACCTTAAGATGGAAGTTATTTCTGTTCTCTTTGACAGGAAAAGCTAAAACATGGTATAGTCAAACCATAGGAAGTGTGCAAGAAGATTGGAAAATGTTATGGCCTAAATTTTGTTTATGTTTCTTTCCCATCTCTAAAGTGGTAGCCTTCGGAAAGAGATTTTAAATTTTAGACAACTAGAAGAAAAATTTCTTGGTGGCCAGCAAGGCGTTGAGCAATGAAGCTCAGACAGGCCACGACTATGAACCCAACACACACGCAACTCAGTACTTTCACGATCACAAAAACACTCGGGGGCTATTGTCGGGGTTATAACTTGGGGTGTCTCAAGGCATCAATTAGTTAGCAGGCCGAGCAGCCCACAGCACACCAGCTAGCAAAAGCCCAAATTACTGAGGCCCAATTAAGCCAAGCAGACTAGACCAAATGCTAAGGCCAGGGTCGGCCATGACCCCTCTCTTTTGCCTTAGCCGCATAGCCACACAAAGGCTCATGACCTCTCCTTTGTCCCTACCCCTGAGAGGAATGGGGAGAGGTTGAGCCTAGCTAAGCACGCCTGCTCTGACAAGAGAAGGCACGCCGCACTGACCCAGCAAGGACTGAGAGGACAGCAGTCACCTTGGCCCGATCAGACGCCATCCCTGTGCCACGCAGTTCAGACAAGACAACACCGCCCAGCGATGACGACCAGTATGGTGCCCACTGTCCAGATATAGCCCGACAAGATGTATGTACAATTCTACCCACTATAGGATGGGATCCACGATGGAGGCCTTGACTTAGAGGCCATCCAAGCCAACAAGAGCCTTGACCCCGGAGCTCAGCATCGTGGTCACCTACTCCACAAGCTAACCGGGTGATCAACGACTTGGGGGCAGCTACCAACTCCTGTACGACACCCCTAGGAAATCAAGAGATGACGACGAAGGCCACGACGGAGACCACGTCACATAGGATGGCTGGCGAACCACCACTGTGCCTACAATACCGCCACGGCAAGCATAGTAGCACCACGCCACACCATGCCATGACATGGCCACAAGACCATGACGACAACCACTCCTAAACGTGTGTAACAAGATGGCATAGCTTGTAAGTCAAGTTAGATTGGCCCCTCCCTCAGGTTCATAACCCCTTGGTCAGGAGAACCTTCTTCTTTGTACATGCCTTGGCCCCGAACTCTATATAAGGGCAGATAGGGCATCCTTCCTAGGGGAGATTCATTAGGATTCGTTCTGATTCATTCCTCACACTCTTCGGACTCCTGAAGCTTCCCTTCATGTAGTTCACCTCCTAGCTCTAGCTCTCCTACCTCTTACACCATTCTTGCACCCCCCCCCATTATAAGAACTTCATAGCATTCAAGCGAGAAACACGTACTCGATCATCTCTAAGATTGGACATAGGGCTTTGGCCTAAACTAGTATAAATCCTCATATCTTTTGGATGCTACCATCATCTTCCTAGAGTAGCACAACAATCATATAAATTTACTAGTCCAGTTTATAAAACACCGACACAAACTTTTTCCCTTTTCTAACATAAATTCAAAATCACAACTTCAAAATCATTTGGCAACAAGCCACTTGTCATGAAGTTGACCAAGTCAACAACATGACAAGAGCTATTTATCTAAATAAAATGTTGTTGAATAAAATAAAAGTTGAGTTGAATTTAAGCCCCACTCGAATTCAACACGTAACCAAATCTTATATGATTTATTAGATTTTCATAAAAACAAAACCCTAACTCTTCTCTCATCTCAATCAATGTTTGAGTGCCTTGAGTTGGATCGTCTTTGGGAGTTTGATTGATTGTTGTTTGAGTCAAAATTGCCTTAGCAAGAAATGGGAAAAACCTCTTGGGCCCTAACCACCTAGCCGGCCTAGCCCACCACTTCCTTTGTAGCCCAGCTGGCCCGCTTGTCCTCTCTTTCCTTGTAGGCCTGCGCAGTGCCACAGCCCAACCAGCCTTGGCCCAACAGCAGCCGCAAGCCAATCTCGATGCCTAGGGCCCACTTGCCCCCACCTGGTCTAGCTCACGTTGCCCTCCCTCTAGGCCTACCCCACGGCCTAGCTTGCAGGTGCATGCGCCCCCACCTGGATACCCTATTGGGCGCTCCCAAGGTAGGAGCTGCCACCGCCAGTGTCCTCCTCTCATTCGTACCTCAACGTCAGCGCCCACCTACCTGCTCCATCCTTCTATGAATGGATGAATGATGCATGTCCAAGCTTGGTATGGACGTTGAGGCATCTATGTCCATGCCCCAAACACTAGCCATGGTTGTGCCTATAAGAAGCCGGTTGATGGTCGTTAACACCAATTATAAACCATCAACATATCCTTCATATGTACTTAATTCCATCACCAAACATAGGTATAGGAGTTTAAACTAATGAATTCTATGAGCTTTGGTAAATATTTGTATGTAGGAGGTTTATCCAGAAAACAGCTCCCGGGACCACTATCATACACTCCAAACAAGCAAACTGACGACAACAAGGGATTCAACCCACAAAAACTATGAAATAGAACTCTAGAAGGTTCTAGAAGACACCACACTGAAGCTTGGGCCAAACGGCCATGAAAGTGGGCCGACCGGCCTAGCCCATAGGCTGGCCGGCCTGCCACAGAGCTTGCTCGCCCTCCGCCGCTTCATACTCATTCCTACTGATATACACCGTTGATTTTAAGGTGGTTTTAGGTCGGTTTATCCAACGATGGTCGAGGGAGTTGACGTGGATCGATGATGTGGTGATTCCTTACCTCCTACTCCACCTCGATTCCTTGCCCCCTAGTCCAGCTCGATTCCTTGCCCCCTACTCTACCTCGGCCTATATATAGCAGCCCCTACCTCCTCCCCTAGAGCCATCTTGAAAAACCCTAATTTATATATCTCATTCAGATCAAGACACACCAGGAGGATTAGATCTAGAGCTCTCTAATGTAGTAGATTAGTAGCTTAGGAGTGAGAGTTGAGTTGGGCTCATGCTCAAGTTCCGGATCTAGTCTTGGAGGCTCGGCAAAGCCTTGTATCTTCACTTCTACATCTTGTAAGACTTATTATCAATTTATCATATTCTTATCTATATGGCTATGTTTACTTTGAATATATATCTTTCTTAGTTAAAGGTTATCAATACTTTTGTGTGTGGGTTCATAGAGCGCTTAGCTTGCTAGTTTACTAGTTAGGCTAAGTAGCCGAGTCTCGTGTAAGCATGGTGCTTATACGATGCTCTACCTATGAGTGCATCTTGTTCTCTGGTTGGGTGGTAGCAGCGGGAGGTGACAGCCCCGTCTATCCTTTGTAGTCCACTCCGAATTGAGCGGGTTCTTAAATTGTAGGACCATAGTTACGTCAGTAGAGTTATCTATTGTGGGTGCTCTACCATCTAAGCGGCATCCCAAAGTGCACAAAAGTAGAGTTAGTCTTAGCTATAGTCGGGTATATATATACTTTCATCCTGTAATAAGAATATCATAGGAATCTACCTGTCGACACAGAATTTTTGCCCCATGCCGAGGACACACGCAGCAAGCCGGAAGGGTTCGCTCGATGGAGCTGATCCACCTAGCTTCAGCGCAGGGGTGGTCGATCCTACGTGATCCTCCCGAGACATGCCAGTCAATTTGACCCTACAATTGACAAGGAGAGAAAGTTCATTAGTAATTAAGGTCGGAACTTGCCAGTATTGCCAGACAGTCCCGAATGTGTAGCTATGAGAGCCGATATGAAAGGAGATCTACTAAATAGTCGATTCTGGTATATTCATGAGAATAAATCAATTAGAGCTCATGGGATTGTGTAAGAAGAATCGGTTATCACTCAAGATAAATATCATTAATCAAACAGATAATAATCAATGGCAATAAGATGTCAACAATGATCGGTTTGTGCTGAGCCAATGATTATAATTAACTGAACCCCTTTTTATATAAAGAAACAATTCAACACCACTTAACCATTTAATAAAGATAGATCTAATGAACATGCTAGATCTCATCTATCATCATGACTAGTCGGGCATGAGGTAGAATCATGCAGGCCGTAGAAATAACATTAGACTCGATGACCCTAACTCATTACTAATATCAGTGGGGCATGAGGCAGAATCATGCAGGCCGTAATACAATAATAAGATCATGGGGCTAACATATCTTTCAACATATCTTTACTTCAACGGTCTCGTGATGCGAACTGTTCGTGAAAGCACTCGATATTGGCTAAAATAGCCGATTCAGACATAACGCACAGTTAAAGTCATGCCTTACTAGGAATAGATCTACTAATATCGATCCCCACTCCATGATGCTAACAGTGGGGTGTGAGGTAGAATCACACAGGCTGTGATAATGGGCCATGGAACGGTTCTCTCTAGCCAATAGATCTACTCAAGAAGCAACATGCCTTAACCGCACGTTATGCACGATCAAGATTGATGTAAAACAGTAGATAAGACATACCTCATTATTTAAGGTGTAGATTGAATCATTTTTAGGTTAGCAAACGATGGGTCAAATAAGATATAAGGCCGATCTAAATCAATCTCAATCGAGTAGAATGATATTGCTGTAATTAGATAAATAATGAAAGCAATAAGCAATATCGGTAACTTAATGAATCTACCAAAGACTACCATTCTAAGGTAGAGCCGATAACTTGACCTTGATCTAATTCAAGCAGTGGGGTGTGAGCCAGAATCATATAGGCCATACTTGAATTAAATAAGAGTCGATAACTAGCTTATATCAGAGCTGTAGTGGGGGTCGACCGGATTGATGCAGCCATACGAATAGAGGTATAAACCATGACGGTACTTACAGACAAGCAGTGGAGGTCGACCGGATCGATGTAGCCGTACTCACTGAAGAACTCACCGAGATCTACTCTACTCCTACTCCTAAGGGGTGGCCGGAGCCAAAAAAAGTAATTGACTTGTATTTGGATTGATTGATTCCTTTTTACAATAGCCGGGGTTTGGTATTTATACCCGAGCCCTGTGCATGACTCCTGTCTAAGCATGACTTATTACAATTTTTGACCCTAGAGAAAACATTCCTAATTTAAGATAACTTGGACTCTAATCTTTCTATTTTTGTAGAGTCTGGCATGCTTCGTCCTATCGCCGAACGTAGCCTCTGTTGTTATCTACTGGCGCTATCTGTGGAAAGCCGATTCCATTTTCTGCATCTAAATCAGCTGGTCTCGATCTGCACGTAATTGATTCCTTGGTGACATTGTTCTTGGGAGCTTTTGGGTCCCTGTAACACCTTCTTCCAAATTTTGGTGTAAACACATGCCCCCCAATTTTAGGATAAAAGTAATTTTATTCCAAAATTATCATGTCTGTATTCCAGATTGGTCCACAGTCACGGGTAGAGAACCTTGATTCGGGGTCCGCTGTTTGTCGTTGCCTGCGTCCACCCATGAGCCTATGCCTCAAAACTTTTTACAAGAGCGTCACTGCTTCATGGGCACTGAATTGGATTCATCTTTCTAGGCCGGCTATAAATGCCTATCCGACCCTGGCAAGAGCAACTCAATAATTCAGCCATGCTTTTCTTCCATCTACTCCCTCGAGTGCTCCCGGTTCCGCTAGACCCTCCATGGTCTATTTTATGAAGATTTCAAGCGGCTAAAAGAATTCTTGTGCATAGGGCGATTGTATCGCTTATTCTAACGCCTCGTTGGGCAAGAAGACTAGCCATTGTGGTTAGAAGAATTCTTGTGATATCACCTAAGTCTTCTCTCTATGCTCACAAGGTTGTTCTAGTGTTTACAAGAGCTAGAAGGTGTGATCATCTTCCCCTTGTTGCTCCTTCAAACGCCCATCGGGATAGCCTTAGGCTTCTTTCCCAAAGTTCCTCAATTTATCGAGAAATCTATTGAGCATATGTTAGGCGGGCGAACTTTCTTCTTTTCTAGTATAATTTATTGATGGGCTGATGCGACTTGGTTCACAATGAGTGTCGGCCTGTGGAAATCTGGACTCCCTTCAATCCAAAAAAGTTCTGGTGGGTTAATCTCTGGTCAATGTATCCACCCCACGATATTTTGTAATCTGGGGAAGTAATAAATTCAAGTCCGTTATCTCTTCGTTATCCATCCCCTGAATTTCCAGAGTGTTAATCTATTTTCATTTTTTGATTTCAATTTCACACCTCCATCGAAACCTATCTTCTTGCTTTTCCGATCTATATATATGGGCTATGGCCACGAATCAAAAAACAACCCTCTTCATCTCAACCCCTCTTCATCTTCAGTACTATAACAGAACCGACCAATTATATGAGATTAAGTAAGGAAATCTTCCACCGAAGCAGATAATTTAGCAAACTTAAGCCCGTATAACCCGGTAGTCCGTGAAACCACGAAGGATTTCAAACCAATCGACATACAAACCAAGATCGTACAAGTTTAGCAATTACCGTCACATGTTACATAAAGTTCGCAATGATAGTTGGATACATCAGAGTTTATAACATAAAGTTATTACAACCCAAGTTCAAATTGAAATAGCGGAAGCAAATAGTTTTAAAGCCACACACACACTTTTGGTTCAGATACAGTGCCAGTAGGTAGTCATCTCCAACAAAAGCATCAGATGAGAGATACGGAGTGACCATTACCCTTGGTCCTAGTTGTCACCCATCGCCGGGTACAGGCAGTTAATGCAATAACCATAGTACATTTGACCATCTACAACAACAATGGGAACAACGCCCTGAGTACGAGAAGGTACTTAGCTAGACTTACCCGTCTTAAACCAAAATAAAGCGACACCAAGGATTATGCAAGGCTTTCTTTAGTGGGCTAGCTGACTTATTTGCGAAAAGCATAAGCTATCATGAAGAAACCATTTTAAGTACTTTGCATCATCTTTATTATGACCTATCCATCTAGGTAAGCACCTATACTATAGCAATCACTTGATTAACCAATGACATCCAGTTACCAACTTAGATTTAGCATATCTCATACCATCCATATAACCATTAGTGTTCCATCATAATTACTACGATACTGTAGCTCGAGTCAAGTGCTATCTATCATCATGACTAGTCGGGCATGAGGTAGAATCATGCAGGCCGTAGAAATAACAATTAGACTCGATGACCCTAACTCATTACTAATATCAGTGGGGCATGAGGCAGAATCATGCAGGCCGTAATACAATAATAAGATCATGGGGCTAACATATCTTTCAACCTATCTTTACTTCAACGGTCTCGTGATGCGAACTGTTCGTGAAAGCACTCGATATCGGCTAAAATAGTCGATTCAGGACATAACGCATAGTTAAAGTCATGCCTTACTAGGAATAGATCTACTAAATATCGATCCCCACTCCATGGTGCTAACAGTGGGGTGTGAGGTAGAATCACACAGGCTGTGATAATGGGCCATGGAACGGTTCTCTCTAGCCAATAGATCTACTCAAGAAGCAACATGCCTTAACCGCACGTTATGCACGATCAAGATTGATGTAAAACAGTCAGATAAGACATACCTCATCGTTTAAGGTGTAGATTGGAATCATTTTTAGGTTAGCAAACTGATGGGTCAAATAAGATATAAGGCCGATCTAAATCAATCTCAATCGAGGCAGAATGATATTGCTGTAATTAGATAAATAATAAAAGCAATAAGCATTATCGGTAACTTAATGAATCTACCAAAGACTACCATTCTAAGGTAGAGCTGATAACTTGACCTTGATCTAATTCAAGCAGTGGGGTGTGAGCCAGAATCACTATAGGCCATACTTGAATTAAACTAAGAGTCGATAACTAGCTTATATCAGAGCTGTAGTGGGGGTCGACCGGATTCGATGCAGCCATACGAATAGAGGTATAAACCATGACGGTACTTACAGACAAGCAGTGGAGGTCGACCGGATCGATGTAGCCGTACTCACTAAAGAACTCACCGAGATCTACTCTACTCCTACTCCTAAGGGGTGGCCGAAGCCAAAAAAAGTAATTGACTTGTATTTGGATTGATTGATTCCTTTTTATAATAGCCGGGGTTTGGTATTTATACCCGAGCCCTGTGCATGACTCCTGTCTAAGCACTGACTTATTACAATTTTTGACCCTAGAGAAAACATTCCTAATTTAAGATAACTTGGACTCTAATCTTTCCTATTTTTGTAGAGTTCTGGCATGCTTCGTCCTATCGCCGAACGTAGCCTCTGTTGTTATCTACTGGCGCTATCTAGTGGAAAGCCGATTCCATTTTCTGCATCTAATCAGCTGGTCCTCGATCTGCACGTAATTGATTCCTTGGTGACATTGTTCTTGGGAGCTTTCGGGTCCCTGTAACACCTTCTTCCAAATTTTGGTGTAAACACATGCCCCCCAATTTTAGGATAAAAGTAATTTTATTCCAAAATTATCATGTCTGTATTCCATGATTGGTCCACAGTCACGGGTAGAGAACCTTGATTCTGGGGTCCGCTGTTTGTCGTTGCCTGCGTCCACCCATGAGCCTATGCCTCAAAACTTTTTACAAGAGCGTCACTGCTTCATGGGCACTGAATTGGATTCATCTTTCTAGGCTAGCTATAAATGCCTATCCGACCCTGGCAAGAGCAACTCAATAATTCAGCCATGCTTTTCTTCCATCTACTCCCTCGAGTGCTCCCGGTTCCGCTAGACCCTCCATGGTCTATTTTATGAAGATTTCAAGCGGCTAAAAGAATTCTTGTGCATAGGGCGATTGTATCGCTTATTCTAACGCCTCGTTGGTCAA
Source organism: Miscanthus floridulus (assembly GCF_019320115.1). Taxonomy (NCBI): domain Eukaryota; kingdom Viridiplantae; phylum Streptophyta; class Magnoliopsida; order Poales; family Poaceae; genus Miscanthus; species Miscanthus floridulus. Next base: position 30,798 of record NW_027096884.1, read on the forward strand.
GAAGACCAGCCATTGTGGTTAGAAGAATTCTTGTGATATCACCTGAGTCTTCTCTCTATGCTCACAAGGTTGTTCTAGTGTTTACAAGAGCTAGAAGGTGTGATCATCTTCCCCTTGTTGCTCCTTCAAACGCCCATTGGGATAGCCTTAGGCTTCTTTCCTAAAGTTCCTCAATTTATCAAGAAATATGTTGAGCATATGTTAGGCGGGTGAACTTTCTTCTTTTCTAGTATAATTTATTGATGGGCTGATGCGACTTGGTTCACAATGAGTGTCGGCCTTGTGGAAATCTGGACTCCCTTCAATCCAAAAAAGTTCTGGTGGGTTAATCTCTGGTCAATGTATCCACCCCACGATATTTTGTAATCTGGGGAAGTAATAAATTCAAGTCCATTATCTCTTCAGTTATCCATCCCTGAATTTCCAGAGTGTTAATCTATTTTCATTTTTTGATTTCAATTTCACACCTCCATCGAAACCTATCTTCTTGCTTTTCCGGGCTATATATACTGGGCTATGGCCACGGAATCAAAAAACAACCCTCTTCATCTCAACCCCTCTTCATCTTCAGTACTATAACAGAACCGACCAATTATATGAGATTAAGTAAGGAAATCTTCCATCGAAGCAGATAATTTAGCAAACTTAAGCCCGTATAACCCGGTAGTCCATGAAACCACGAAGGATTTCAAACCAATCGACATACAAACCAAGATCGTACAAGTTTAGCAATTACCGTCACATGTTACATAAAGTTCGCAATGACTAGTTGGATACATCAGAGTTTATAACATAAAGTTATTACAGCCCAAGTTCAAATTGAAATAGCGGAAGCAAATAGTTTTAAAGCCACACACACACTTTTGGTTCAGATACAGTGCCAGTAGGTAGTCATCTCCAACAAAAGCATCAGATGAGAGATACGGAGTGACCATTACCCTTGGTCCTAGTTGTCACCCATCGCCGGGTACAGGCAGTTAATGCAATAACCATAGTACATTTGACCATCTACAACAACAATGGGAACAACGCCCTGAGTACGAGAAGGTACTTAGCTAGACTTACCCGTCTTAAACCAAAATAAAGCGACACCAAGGATTATGCAAGGCTTTCTTTAGTGGGCTAGCTGACTTATTTGTGAAAAGCATAAGCTATCATGAAGAAACCATTTTAAGTACTTTGCATCATCTTTATTATGACCTATCCATCTAGGTAAGCACCTATACTATAGCAATCACTTGATTAACCAATGACATCCAGTTACCAACTTAGATTTAGCATATCTCATACCATCCATATAACCATTAGTGTTCCATCATAATTACTACGATACTGTAGCTCGAGTCAAGTGCTCACTATCCAGGAGCGATGGCGATTCGAATCGATTCCTAACCAGCTGGTGATTTATTCCTCACACAAACCACACTCACCGATCAAGTGAGCTACAGATCACCAATGACACTTTCCAAGTAGCCGTGGGATAACAGTCATGGACCGCACTACCTAGGGACCGCCCGACAGCCAGGACGCACCTTGGGCTCACTCTTCGCATCCCCGTCATACCCCCTTCAGCACCAGTCTGCCAATCCAAGTTTATCCTGGCTCAAATAGTGTCACTAGCTTCACAGTCGAAAGGTACTTTATTTGGCCAGCTAAATGTGAGGCATGCGTTCAATATGACAAGAGGGACGAGCAACGATCGGTCCTTAATCGACATAGATGGAAACTAACAGCACCCCAGAACCCTGTCTGGTTGCCTCCAACTTTTCTGTCTGGTCTCCAATTATCCATCACACATGGTTAATTCTAGGATATCATTCTTTCCATAGCTAAATTCTTCCAGTAACCACCTATAAATGTAGGTGACCGGAAATCACCGATCGCTACCGGTCTAAGCAAAGCTAAGCAGTTATTCGATCCCGACCCAACAGGGTAATAATGTAATAAGGTAGGCAAGGATAGTAATAAATGCATCAACGGTTTCAATCAACTCCTACAACTTAATACAACAATATATAAACTCATATATAGAAAGAATTGCTTTTATAAAGTATGAGACTTAGAATGCTCCGGGGCTTGCCTCGTTCGAACGAACTAGGTTGATGATCCACGCACTCGGGCAAGTCCTCTCCCTGCTCCTCTTCCTCTAGCACCTCCTGTGCCTGGATTTCTTGTGGATCTATCCCGATCTGCTCTTCCTAACTACTACTAGCAACTCCTCCTGTGATCCTGTATGATGCAGATGTCTAAGTGCTAATGCATAGGTGCATCGGAGAGATGACATGTAATGATCATGATGCATGAAATGTAGATGAACATGTTTAACTTTATTGGACATAGTAGAAGTAAAGCTCTTCTACAAGGTAGCCAACATCATCCAAGAACATGTACTACTATACTACTACTACAACCACTGTACTAACATGCCAAGTCACCACTAGCAAGCTAAGATGCTTCAAAGATACACCAAAGCAAACATTATTAACTAAACATGCATTAAAGAAGATTATTTTATTTCATTTTAAACTAGGGCTACAACAGCAACATATATTTCTGGTGCTCATAAAAATCTAAGAAAATTACAGTAGCATAGTACTACTCTAAGTAGACTACCATAAAATTTTCATGGCATTTGGATAAGTAAAATAGCCTACACAAAAATGACAAGCTATGGTTGATAATTAAGCATGAAAATACTTTGTACTATGAAAAGTGTCAAACAACAGATTTGGTATTTTTTCCTATGTTATACACAGTAAACAATCACTGCACAAAAATTATCATACACATGTTTTATATAATTTTTGCTCTCTATTAAAATAACAAAAATCATCAATTAAAGGCACTTGAACTACACCTCAATATTTCTCTACAGAACATGCATGGCATATATTTTTCACAGAAAGTACATCTCAAGAATAGATCAACCAACTTGGAATCATATTTTTCTGATGTATCTTCTATTTATTAAGCATTTTCCAAGAAATCAGCATATACAAGAATTAAATAAAACCCTATACAAAAGTATCACAAAACTGACATGCAACATTTTTAACAGATAGATCTAGTCACAAGAAACCTAGCAAAATTTGTTTCATCAAATTTGGAGCAATATTTGTCAATTTATGAAGTTCCAAAGCATTTAAACAAAATATGTAAATCATTTCTTTTAAAATGAAAAATTCCAGCCGTTGAAAACGCTGGATGCACCCAGGTGCAGTGCACCCTAGGTCTACGCCTGAGGCACTGACGAGCGGGCCTCTACTGGGTCAGTCGGCCCCACCTGCCAGCCACACGCTGCAGGGCAGGCGGCGCTGACCGGCATGAACTCGCCGTCGGCGAGGTGGCCGACGACGAGGTCACCACCATCAGTGACCACCGTGCCAAGGCGGACATGGCAGTGCAACGGGCATGGCCAGAGGTGCACGAAGGCGACCTCGCCAGCATGCATGGCAACACGGTGGCTCAGCTCTCCGGTGGGAGCGCATCTCCGGCCATGGGGTGGCGCGAGGAGCGGCGTGGGAGCTCCACCGAGCTCGAGCGGTGCTCGTGCGCGTGGAAAGGAGGAGAAAAGGAGGACGGAGGGGCGAGGTCCACAGAGCGACGCATCTCTGGTGAACTCGACCCAGCTCCAGCGAGCGATTCCTGAGGAAGGGAAGCTTCCCATGGCTTACCGAGGCGAGCACGGGGTGCGCGAGGTGGAGGCGGAGCTGCTGGCGAGATGGAGCGGTCGACGGCGAGCTGTGGTGGCCGGGCGAGCCAACTCTGGCGAGGGAGCGCGGTGGCGGAGCTCACGGCGCGCGTGGGAGCTGCTGCTACTGCAGCTGGCAAAGTGGGGAGGTGAGTGGGGAGCGCGGCGCGGTCGGGCAGGTGAAGGCGAGCGCGTGGAGTGGCGGGGCCCGCTGGGGTGCCACCCGTACGCCGTCGCCGGCGTTCGGCGGCCACGCGGCGGCCGCGGCCTGACGCCGGTCGGGCGCGGCGCGCGCGTAGGCGGGCAAGCGAGCCAGCGCAGAGGCAGGCCTGGGCCGGCCTGTGCTGCTGGGCCGAAAGGGAGGCGGCGGCCCATTAAGGTAAAACCGATTTTTTTCAATTTCTTTTCTCTCCCAAATTCATTCAAATGAATTTTTAAACCTTTTCAAAGTAATTTCAAAAGTTGGACCCAAAATAAAAGTTGCTCTAAAATTTATTCTCTACAACTTTGTCAAAAGGAGCTAGGGCTAATTCCCACTAGATTTTGAATTACAAAATTAAGGTCAAATAAATTTCAAAACCGTATTTTGGAAGATTATTTTCAAAAGCAAAATTTAGGGAAAATTTGAATACCAACCTTACTCCAAAATGCATGTGAAACATTTCTAAGTCATTTGTACTCCCAAACAATCATGTTAAACATCATTACAAGCACAAATATGACCCTAGGCTCATTTAAACAGTAATGCAACATACATGTTTCACGAGCATGTTTCATATGTTTCAAAGCATTGTTTCAGTTATTATTATTTAACATGATTATGCATGTATGATTATGATGCTTGATGATGTATTATGTTCATGATTTGCAGAATGTTAATGCATGCTTAACACCGAGGCTGTTACAAGTACATCCTCTGCCTTTCCGTAGGTTTCAAGGTCATGGAAAACAACAAGAGGTCTACTGAAGAAGCCCTCAATGGATCCACATCATCATGCCAACGCCCTCAGTCGTCAAGAGGACGCATCTTGGGGTGCTCCCATCACCTCGGATCGAAGGGCCAATTCCGCCCTAGCCCTTGAGGTCATCATTGGCACTAGAGGCGATATCTTTTCAATATCAACTATTAAAGCTATCGACCGAATAGATCTTTATCAAGTATTAATCCAAACGCTAGGATAATGTTTCTTTAAATATTTTCCATTGATTGCTTGGCCAAATTCTTCCTCTCCTTTTAATGTTTCCAAAATATAAGCATTACCAGGCGCACAATGTTTGATCCGATAGGGTCCTTCCTAGTTAGGTGACCATTTGCTGAATTTACTGTCCTTTGATCTGATCGACAATTTCACTTTTCAGACCAAGTATGCTTTGAAGAATTGCTTAATCTTGACCTTTTTATTACAATATTTCGCAACCCTCAGTTTATTGGCTTCGATATTCTTAAGAGCACGCAGTCGAAGGCAACTCAAGTCTTCCAAACTGTCTATCATAAGTTCTTGTAAACCTCAGCTGACAAATCATTATGTAGTGTAACATGCCTCAATCCAGTCTGAACTTCACAAGGAAGAATGGCATTATGGCCATACACAAGTTCGTAAGGTGATGTTTTAATTGATCCATGGCAGGCCATCCTATATGCCCATAGTGCTTCATTTAGCGTCGAATGCCACTTCCTTGGCTATTCCTCGATCTTTTTCTTGATCAGCTTAATCATAATCTGGTTGGATGCCTCTGCTTGACCATTAGCCTAGGCATAGTGAAGGGTTATGAGGATGCTACGCTAGCCGAAAAACAAAAATTTTGACCTCATAAACCAGGATCTACTGCTAGTTATAGATCACGGGATTACCACTAGATGCGTAGGTGCAGCAGAAAGCGACTCGATGTAGTCAAACACGTCATAGCAGTGCCATGCAGTTGCAAGGTCATCCATCCATCCATCCCCTTTGTGCGGTTCATCATTGTGCTCCAGATGCAGCACCTCCGAGGTATCCACACGTATAGGGAGGAAGCGTTGCACCTCCGGACTGCTAGGTCCACGAGGAGCAGCAGGCGTGGGCATAGGATGGGCGGCGGCGGCTACCAAAAGGCGGGGATCGCTTTGCCCCGTTGCCCACCCCACATATTTATAGGCATCCCTAATGAGCTCTCGAGTTGGAGGCCCATTAGTAACCCTAAGCCTTGTCTAATTTGGATCCAATCCGAACTAGGCTTCCAACCCCTTAAGCGTGTGACCCTATGGGTTCACGCACACATAGACATGGCCTGAGTACTCCTACTCGGCCATTAGTTGATAGCGGCCTCTAGCAAGGCATGTCAACTCCTATGCGTACGCAAAGATCATATCAAACGAACCACCACAAAACCACATACTTGTTATTCTCTTGCCTCACGATATTTGGTCCAACTCATAGGTTAACACTTAACCCAAGCACGGCAATGCATTTCTTGATCTAATTATTAGAGTGATCCAGTGATATCTCTCTCATATATAGAGAGGGACAAATTCCATCTTGATTGTCTATATCTCATAGCATGTTTCCCGACAAACCCGAAAACCACCTTTATAACTACCCTATTACGGAGTAGCGTTTGATAGTCCCTGAGTAGGTCGTTTGACATCTTGAATACATACAATAATCTCAGGTCTAAGGACATAACGTACATGATGTGAATAGAGATAATAATGATATCTCACGTTGGGTCAGTCCAGCCCCATGTCATACATGTGCCCACATTATTAGTTTGACATCTCTATGTCTATGACTTGTGAAACATAGTCATCAACTAATAATGTGCTTATCCATTATTCATGTGTCCTCACATGAACTCTGACCAGGGACAACATTAGAATAACCATTCAAGTAAAAGAGTTTCACAAACAATTCACATAATTGCTAATCGATATAGGTTGTCTTTAATGGAAATTCAATGAACTCATAATATATCATGGATACAAGGCAATATAATCATCTCTATGATTATCTCTAGGGCATACTCCCAACACATAGTAAGGGGAGGAATTCAATAGCTTAATCCCCATACTGAAAGCAAAATCCTCGAACTCTTTTGATATGAACATTATCCCTTGATCGATAGTTATAGTTTGAGAAATCCCAAAATGATACACAATGTGTTCCTAACAAAATCAATCATGTTCTTTGAGGATACCATTGTCAAAGGAATTGCCTCAATCCATATAGTGAAGTAGTCTATTGCTACCAATATGAACTTATGTCATTTGCTTGAAGGCGGAAAAATCTGGCCAATTAAATCAATTCCCCAACCCCAAAATAGCCATGGTTTGATTATTGGATTCATGGTCGATGCGGGCGATCTCTAAACATTACCAAAACGTTAATAGTCCTAACACCCCTTGTAATATTCAAAACAATCTTCCAGTATCGTTGGTCAGAAATATCCAGTTCTGCGAATAATCCATTTCATCTTATAAGCCAATTGATGAGCTCCACATATCCCTTCATGCACCTCACCCATCAACACCTTAGCTTCTTCTTGGTTCAAGCACTTGAGCAATACCCCATCGACCATTTTATAATATAACTGATCATCTAATAAAACATACTTAGCCGATTTATACCTTAGCTTCCTGGTAACTTTCTGAGATAGATCTCTAAGGTAAGCGGCTATTTCAACTCTCTAATCATCACTTGACGTTTCACTACTCAAGACTTCTTGAAACACTTGATATCCTGATGCACTTTGAGCTAGACGTTTAGCTTCTTGGTTTTGTGCTCTCGGAATATGTTAGAAAGAGATACAAAGAAATCCCTTGAGTAACTTTTGGCACTCATCATAGTATCCTTTCAAAGTTTCTTCTTTGCACTCATATAGGCCGATCAATTGATTAATAATTAACTATGAATCTCCAAATACTTCAATTGCTTTGGCCTTTACTTCATGAAGAAGTTACAGTCCCTTGAGAATAGCTTTGTATTCTGCTTGATTGTTTGTAATCATTGGCTCAGTTGGAAGAGCGAACTCAAAACTTGCCCCTCGAGGCGAAATAATAACAATACCAATGCCACCACCCTGCTTGCATGATGACCCATCAAAGAACAGCGTCCACGGCATCGGCTCTACATAACTAATGCTTGGCTTGTGATGTTGGGTGATAAAATTGGCCATTACTTATCCTTTGACTGCTTTAGCCAATTCGTACTTCAAGTCGAATTCTGATAACGCAAGAATCCACTTTCCCACTCTTCCATTCAGTATTAGCATTGATAATATGTGCTTAACCACATCAGCCTTGGAAACAACTATACACTCGACCGATAATAAGTAGTGTCGTAATTTAGTGCAAGAGAAATATAGACACAAGCATAATTTTTCGGTGGGAGAATATCTCATTTCCGGATCCCGTAGTCTTCTACTTAGATAGAAAACAACTCTCTCTTTTCCTTTAAATTCTTGCATCAGGACCGATCCAATTGTCTTGTCAACAGCCGACATGTACAACTTAAATGGCTTACCTTGCTAAGGAGGGACCAGCATAGGTGGACACTTCATATATTCTTTTATTTCTTCGAACGCTTTTTGTTGTATATTACCCCACTTGAATTCTTGATCATTCTTCAACTTCAACAAGGGAGAAAACGGCAGGATCCGCTCCGACAAATTCGAAATGAATCTTCTGATGAAATTAATCTTACCAAGCAGAGATTGCAACTCTGTTTTGGTAGTCGGGGGAACTGCTTCATCAATGGCTTTCACGCTTTTCTGACCAACTTTGATTCCCCTCTCATGGACCATGAATCCTAAAAATTGTCCGGCTGATACTCCAAAAGCACACTTATTAGGATTCATCTTCAAACCATGCTTCCTCGTGCATTCCAGAGTCTCACGCAAATTAGCCAGGTGTTCTCTGTATCCTTTGGATTTTATCATCACATCATCGATGTAGATTTCAACAATCCTGTCGATCAACTTATGGAAAATGTAATTCATCGTCCTTTGATAAGTCGCACCGGCATTCTTTAGTCCAAAGGTCATTACAAACCACTCGAATAGACCGATTGCGCTGGGGCACCTGAAAGCGGTCTTTGCTATGTCTTCTTCAGCCATGAAAATTTGGTTGTATCCAGCATTACCGTCCATGAAGCTAATAACCTTATGCCCGGCTGTTGCATCTACTAACATATCAGCTATCGGCATCAGATAACCATCCATAGGTGTGGCTTTATTTAGATCCCTGAACTCAATGCATACTCTCAATTTTCCATTCTTCTTGTATACAGGGACAACATTCAATATCCACTCTACATATCGGCATGGTTGGATAAATTTTGCTTCTAATAACCTTTCAGTCTCCTTTCTGATATCATCAAGCACGTTCGGGTTGAATCTCCTCAGAGCTTGTTTAAACGGCCGATATCCAGGTTTGATTGGCAGCCGATGTTCAACAATTGACCGATCTAAACCAGGCATCTCATAGTATTCCCAAGCAAAGCAATCTTTAAATTCCTTTAATAAGTCAATTAATTCC
>NW_027096885.1:0-22611 GCF_019320115.1 Miscanthus floridulus
GGGCTATCCATTAGTTATTAGAAGCCCCGGGCCCCAATAGCGTGGTGTGTGTGTGTATATATATATATGTATATATAGGGAGAGTATATTCAGTAGCCAGCTACAAAATAAGTTATTCTGTAGCCACCTCTATTTACGATAATTTTATATACTAATTTACGATAATGTCAATACATATTTACGATAGTTGGTACTATAACACATGAGGATATTTACCATACCGTTATAGTAAACTACGTAGTAAGGAGTTACTATAATCTCAGTCAATTAACATAGTAATTATCGTAACTCAAAGTGGCTACAGAATAAGTTATTTTGTAGCCAGCTACAGAGTAGTAGCGCTCTCTCTCTCTCTCTCTCTCTCTCTCTCTCTCTATATATATATATATATATATATATATATATATATATATATATATATATATATATATATATATATATATATATATATATATCATACTCCTAGGGAGTAGTTACTCCCATGTGTATATCTCTAGATTTATGGCGTATATAGGCCCGACGAAGTGTATGTAGATGGAGTATATCATCATACTAGACCATGTAGGGTACTATGTATGACAAGTATGTATGTATACTTAGAGTATATGGTTATACTTATTTTATATGCTACTATCATAGTATTATATAATATATTAAAAAATATGTGCTCTTTTAATTTTTTTTTCACATAGTAAAGATGTTGAGTATCTTAATATTAGTATGTCAACATACTCAAACTGATAAATGAGTATTTACATATACGCAACGTGATTTATTGATTATGAAAGTAATTACTCCTGGGAGTATATATATATATATATATATATATATATATTATAACACTACCCCGTGGCTGGCTACAAAAGTAACTTATTCTGTAGCCACTTTGAGTTATGATAATTACTATGTTAATTTACGAGATTATAGTAACTCCTTACTAAGTGGTTTACTATAAAGATATAGTAAATATCCCTATGTGTTATAGTAACCCAACTATCGTAAATATGTATTGATATTATTGTAAATTAGTATATAAAATTATCGTAAATGGAGGTGGCTATAGAATAAACTTATTTTTATAGCTGGCTACTGAATATACTCTGCAGTTCTCTAAATGCTATTAAGCGTGCCGTGACACCGACGCCCCAAGGCTCCATATCCCGCAACGTAGCTTCCTTCCCGTGACCGTAACTGTCCTTTTTTGTCCAAGACCGCAAGACGCACCTAATGGTAGTAGTTTTACGTTCATCAACCGTAACAATCCATTCTCCGTTTGGACCATGTATAAATAAGGGTTTTTTGGATTGGCACCCTTACAATTTTTGGTTATTGGAGATATACCATTATAATTCGACTAATTCGAACCATACCATTACAATTGTGCGATACTCGGACCAACACCATGGGATACGCTCAGCGACGTCTTGGGGCCACCTGCAGGTGTGTACACTGCCTCACTATTTCCGTATGGACGTCCATGCCCTCGGGTCAATTGGATAAGGCCCACCAGGCGCCGGCTCTCCCTTTCCTCCTCGCCGTGCTTTGTTCGTCCTCCTCGCCACGCTCTGTTCGCCTCCTCCCTTCCCGTCCGCTAGGGTTAGGTGCCATAGCTGCCTGGCTCCACCGTTGTGCCTAGCCAGCCACTACTGTTTGCCCATGGCCACCACGGCTTCTAGCTCGTCATAGTAGGGGAGGATTCTCCCTCTCGTGGACTGCCCCCTAGTGCTTGGTGCCCGTCGTCAAGTGCAAGAGCAAGAACGACAACTTCTACTACATGTGCTCAAATAGGTGTGGTAAATGGTGGTTTGAGGATGCATATGAGCTCTATTTGCGCAATAATCATGCCAATCTGTTAGAGAGTTCTTTTGTTTCTGGGCATAATCTAGCTAGTGCTGTTCAAGTTGTCCAGCAGCCTGCTGCTACTACTGTTGGAGGGTTCGAGATGGTGGCACTTGATTTGAAGTTGCTGCTCAGTGACATCAAATTGGAGATTGGCAGCCTAAAGACTGAAGTGAAAGAACTGAAAGATGAGGTTAAGAAGGAAAAGAGTCCAATTGTCTTGGACAATGCAAGCTGTTGTTTTCTTGGCAATCTTTGTAACTGTTTTGGTGGCTATTGTATGGATGAAATGAATTCTTATGTAATGTAGCCTGTGTTAGATAGTGTTAGCTTAGAATTTGGGTAGCTTTTGTGCACTCTCATGATGAGTGGGTAATGTAAGCATTTGGTCTGTACTTGGAGCTATGTTTGTTTGCAATTTATGAATAAGTTTCTGTAGCATGTTTGTCGAAACTTAACACTGCAATAAATGAACAAGCAGCATGCCAACTATCCAAAAACAAGTTCTCAGAGAATTTCACAGAAATAATGCCTAATTTAACATAGACCAGTTCACAGAAATATATTAGATAAGTGTTTGATGCCATCAGTCAAGTACATCTCACAGAAGTATTACCCATGCCATCAGCATTCACTACATAGTGTTTCGAGGCCATTAACAGCATAGACTACAATTACAAGTTCATGTGCCCAAAATGATCAGAGGCACAGAGAAGTTTTTGTGCCCAAAAGCATTACATGACATTACAAGTTTTTTTTGCCAAAAGCATCAGAGAACATTTTGAGCCCTGTCAAGTAGACTATGGATCGAAGACAAGCTTTGTGATACTAGTCACAGCAGTGGGAGGTGGGTTTGCCTTTGCCCTTTTTAGCTTCTTCTTCATAGGTGTTTTTTCTTGGCTGTGGTTGTCTTCTTTTTCTTCTTTTTGTTCACCTATGGTTGTGAGGTACCTGCATCATCTTCTATGGCCCTCTTTCTGCAAAAATGGTTCCTGCATGGACCTCTTTCACCATCTTGACCAACCTCTGGCTCTTTGCAGCTTTTTTGGAAGTGGCCAAGTCCTCCACATCTTTTGCATCTCACCTTTTTCTTGGTAGCCCTTTTCTCCATGCATCCTCTAATCCTTTGCACCTTTGTCCTCCCTGGTCCTCTACCCAATAATGGTTGGTGCACTATGAACCCAAGATCAACTTCAGGCCACTAGGATCTATCAGGTATAGGTTCAACTCTTGCCTCATAAGCTTTCTTGAATTTAGCCACTTGAGTAGTACTCATGCACATAATCTTCTATTTTCATCCCTCTACTGGACAATATCCAGGCCAAAGCATGTCTATAAGGCTTTCCTGGTGACTTGCCACTCCCTACAAGAACAATTGTGATTTTGTAGGTCTACTGTTTCGCGCTTCTGGTTGTTCCATTGGTCCACAATGGTAACTTCAGCAATGTCATCATCACTTACAGATACTTTGAGGACCGTCAGGTGATTGCTAATCAGATTAAGTTCCTTAATAACATTAGGGAGAATCCTGTCATGCCACTATCTAGCCAGTTTCTTCCTCAAGTATCTCTTCTCCATTATCAACTCCCGCAACTTGTCTACCAGTTCATGCAGCAATAGACCCTTGAATTTCTTCACTTGTGCATTAAAACTCTCTGACACATTATTAGTCAAGGCATCACACTTGCTATTTTCAGAAAAAGAACTATACCATAACCTACTATGGTGCGTGTCAAGATACTCAATTATTCTAGGTGCAAAATCAAATATTTTCTTCATGTGCCATTTGAACATTCCTTTTGTGTAGCTCCTAGCTGCTGGGTATAGGTGATTAGTGAAAACATCACCTGTGTAGTGCTTCTTGAAATTCTGGTATAGGTGTCTCATGTATTCCCTATTTTCAGCATTTGGGAATATAGCACATAGTGTTTTGATCTGCACACACAGACAGAAAAATATTAAATTATAAGGTGGAAAACTGGTAACAAAATGAAAGAGATGTCATAACTTCAATTCACCTCTATTGTCTTGCCATCAAAGATCCTTGAAGCATGTATATGCCAAGGACACCCTTCAGCTTTACACCTAGCAATAAACCTAGTCTTATCTGTAATGATTTTACTAAATTCAAACCCTTTCACCACTGCATGATGTCTCACTGCCTTCCTAAATGCAACAATGTTAGGAAATCTTTCTCCCTTCTCTATCTTAGGGTTTTCAGGATCATAGATAACTTGAACCTCCTCTAGATCTACATCATTTACCTCTGCCTCAAGAGGAACGCCTCCTTCAGCAGCACCAACATCATCAAACTGATCAGCAACATGAACATAGCCATCATCATCAACAATATGAGCATGGTTCTTACAAGGTTCTGCATTGTTAGCTGCCTGCACAGGCATGTATAGTCCTTCATCGTCAACACCGACATACTCCTCATCATTGTCAAACATGTCAGGTTCCCTGTTAGGCTCAGGCTCTAATGGATAGTCATCATTATTAGAAGGCTGGGCTGCATGGTTGTCATCAGGGCTGATGGTATTCCCATCCCCTGGTGGAATGTCTTTGCTACTGGGGTTGCCATGAATAGAAAACTCAGGTGGAATCACACATATTGGGTCTAGGTTTGTAAACTCATCAGGCTGTCTAAGACAACTGTCAAACACACCAACTTCACAGCGCATCTGATCCTTATACATTTCAAACAAGTCATGCATCTGAAAATCATTTTCTATTCTCACATCTTCACATAGCCTTTTGTCAAAGAACCACACACTAGGAGACTGGCTATTGAACCACTAGAACTCATTGCGCAGGCTTGTCAACAGCAAATCGAAGGAAAATGAAGCTACTTCAACATCCCACTTAATCAAGCGTCCCTTTGTGTATGCTTTTCTACCAGTGCTGTTTTTGGTACATAATCCTTCTACTTTCATCACTAGCGAGAACAACGAAACCCTAGCAACAAACAAAATCAACCCCAAATCCAATGAATCCCTATCAATAGCCTCAACGAAATCTACCGAGGATGAGCTCATTCACTATAGAGGGAAGAAAAAGAGGCAGAGGATAAATACCCGCCCTCAGTCGTCCACCATCTCCGCCATGCCGCGCGTCTATGTCTCACCCATTGCACGCAATAGGGTGCATCGTAGCATGCACGCAAGCTGGGGTGCTTCATTGAAAGCATCTAGGCCCCTAGTTAGATTTTAGGTGATTAATGACAATATAAGATTACTATGACTAACGTGTGTTTTGCAGAGGCAATTGAGTTAGGTCATGGTAATGGAGATCGATTGGGCATTCGAGGTGGTCATGCCCCTATGATGGAAATCGTTTCGGATATCAAAGGATGGACGACAAGGTTAAGGATAACTAGTTCTAAGTGTGGATTAGGAGTTGGAGAGACACTTAGAGTAGTTTAGGACTTTGTTTTTCCTTTGGCCGTACTATTAAGGGGGGTATGGACGGGTAGCTTGACCTAGATGAGTCTAGTGAGTTAGGTGTAGTGCACACTTGTTAAAACTAGCACTAGGTAGCTCCTACGAATGCCTAAGATCCTTTGGAGCAAACTTCAATTCACATATGATCGAGAGTTGGAAGTGAATGGAGGGTCAAATGCTGACCTGACGCTGGCTCCGGTGCGACCAGACGCTGGCCGTAGGGTCCAGTCAGTTCATTTGATCAAGGTGACTGTGTTCAGTGCGACCAGACGCTGGAGTGGTCAAGTGACCAGACGCTGAGAGGCAGCGTTCGGTCGACTCCAGTAAGGTTCCTAGAGAAGGGAATCTGCGACCAGACGTGTCCGGTCAGTACTGATCGGACCCTAGGGGGTTCAGCAGTTCGGTCGAGTACAGTAAGCATCCAGTGAGGGTTTAATGTGACCGGACGTGTCCGGTCAGTGGTGATCGGACCCTGCCAGCATCCAGTCAACACTTTATCACTGGTGTGCGGGTTGAACTGACCGGAGCGTCCAGTCAACATGACCGGAGCGTCTGGTCACCCCGTAGAGGCTCATAACGGTTTCGTTTTTCAGGCTGCCTTATAAATAGAAGCTCCACTCATGTGTGGAGTCACTTTTGCTCATTCCAACAGCTGAGAAACACATTTGTGAGTGCCAAGAAGAGCAAGGTCCTAGTGAGGTGATTGAGATTTGAGAATCCAAGAGAGTAGCCTCATTAGTGAATCAAGAGTAGCAAAGTGTGCATCCATCTTCTCATTAGGCTTCGCAGTGGTCAAGTGAGAGTTCAGTGCTTGTTACTCTTGGTGATCGCCATCACCTAGACGTCTTGGTGGTGATTGGGAGCTTGGTGATCACCCGGCGGAGCTTGTGGGTGACCCAACTCAAGTTGTGAGCGGCTTTGGGTGATTCACCAGCGACGGAGTGTCGAAGAATCAACCCTGTAGAGAGCACTTGATCCTTGCAGCAGATCAAGGGGGAGCTACACCCTTGCACAGGGTGCTCCAACGAGGACTAGTGAGGAGTGGCGACTCTCCGATACCTCGGCAAAACATCGCCGCGTTCCTCTCTCTCTATTTACTTTGAGCAATTCAATACTTGTCTTTACATTCTTAGAATTGCCATGCTAGAGTAAGTTTGGAACATAGGTTGCAAGTCCTTTGTGCATTAGAGTAATAGAAACACTTTTCTAGACACAACGGGTTAATTGGGCTAACCGTAGGATTTAATTATTGCAAGAAAATTTAGAATTAGCCCAATTCACCTCCCTCTTAGGCATCTTGATCCTTTCAATTGGTATCGGAGCCTCATGGTCATGTTTTTAAGCTTAATCGCTTAGAGCAAGATGTCTCACAGGGATGGACCTCTTCCTATCTTTGAGGGAGATGACTTTCCATATTGGAAAATCCACATGGAGGCGTACTTAGAAGCTCTAGACGTTGGTATTCTTAGAGCCGCCTCACAAGGCTTCCCAAAACCTCGGGATGCTACTAACTTACAAGGCGATGAGGTTAATTATGAAAAATGGAATGCAAAGGCTCGAAACACCATCTTTAGAGGCCTTTGCAAAGATGTATTCAACCGCGTAAGGAACCACAAAGACGCCCATGCACTATGGTCGGACGTTTGTGCGCTCCATGAGGGAACCAAGAGTGAGCGTGAGGAACGCTATCATCTTGTAATTAAAAAGCTAAATTCTTTTGAGATGCTTCCCAAAGAATGTGCTAATGAAATGTATTCACGTTTAAATGTTCTTGTAGAGGAAGTCAATGGGCTTGGACTTACTCAAATGTCACCATCTGATGTTGTGAGAAAGATCTTGAGTGTCCTCTCCATTGACAAATATGGGCATATTGTGACCATGCTACATCAAGGTGATCTTTCCGCCGCTACACCAACACAAATCTTGGGAAAGATCAATGCTCATGAGATGTACATGCACATCACGCCACAAGATGGCTCATCCTCTACCAAGAAGAAAGAGAAGGACATAGCATTCAAAGCTAGCCAAGATAAGGGCAAAGCAAGACTTGAGTATGAGAGCTCAAGTGATGAAGAAGATGAAGATGAAAATCTTGCTCTCATGGTGACGAAAGCCACCAAGATGCTAAAGAAGCTAAACAAGAGTGGCATCAAGTTTGACAGCAAGAAGAAGAAGTTCTTCACTAGCTCAAGAAGAAAGCCAATCTCCGAGATGGATTGCTACAATTGTGGTGAACTTGGCCATCTAGATCATCAATGCACAAAGCCCAAGAAAGACAAGTTCAAGAACAAGAACAAGGGCAAGAAAGATGACTCAAGCAATGAAGATGAAGATGAGAAGAAAAAGAACAAGCCATACAAGAAGAGAGATGGCAAAAAGAGGGACTTCTACAAGAAGAAGAAGAGTGGCAAGGCCTACATCATCGGTGATTGGCTCACGGACATTGATTCATCTAGTGGATTATCCGATGATGATAGTGACAATGAGAAGGTGGCCGCCATTGCTATTGATCTTCCATCTTCACCGCCACCATCGCCATCATCCTCTACACACCTGTCTTATGGCCAAGGGTGAACACAAGGTATCAAATGATGATGATAGTAGTGATGATGAACATGCTAGTGATGATGGTAGTGATAGCGATAGCGATAATGATGATTCACCTTCATATGATGATCTTGTCAAAATACTAAGAAAATACACTAAGATCATTAGAAAGAGTAGAGCTAAAAATGAAAAGCTTGATGCTAAAAATGATTCACTCTTAGCTAAATGCGATACATTGGAAAAGGCTAATGTTGAGCTTAAAGAAACTAATGATGCTATATCATCCAAACTCAAGGAGCTCAAATCTTCTAAGAAAGAGCTTAAAGATAAACATGATAAACTTGAGTGGGTGCACAATGAGCTCATTACTAGCCACAACAAGCTAAAAGATGAATACACTACTCTTAAGATCAATCATGATACTCTTGTTATTGCTCAAGAATTTTTACCAAATGAGCCACATGATGCTACTAACCATGTTGTTAAGATTGATATAGCTACATCATATGATGATTTAATTGATGAGAGCATTGAGCAAGGATCTAGTGGCAAAGGCAAGCAAGTGGTTGAGTGCAATGACTATGATGACCATGTCAAGCTCAAGAGTGATAATGAGAAGCTCAAGAAAGATCTTGAAGAAATGAAAAGCCACAACACCATTATGCTAGAAACTATTGATCATGATAAAGAGTTGATCCTTGAGAATGAGAAGCTCAAAGAAGAGAACAAGAAGCTCAAGGAAGAGAAGAACAATGATGTTCTCAAGGAAGAGAACAAGAAGCTCAAGATAGGAGAAAGAGCATCTCAAGGTGAGATTGAGCAAGTTTGCAAGAGGCAAGCATCTCCAAAGTGAGCTACTCATGAATACCGTCATGAAGATGGATAGAAGTGGCATTGGATATGTGGCAAGTGTAGAGAAGAAGAAGGCTCAAGTTCAACAACAACAATCAAAGCCAAAGCGAAAGCCAAAGAGATGTTTTGAGTGTGGACAAGAAGGCCACTTTGTTCATGAGTGCCAAACTCCACCGCCACAACCCTTGCCCAAGCATGCTAGACCCTTTGCCTTCAATGCTCACTACATGCTTAGAAAGGACTCTAGTAGGAAGATGAAAGTCATGTTCTTAGGACCCCATAACAAGAATAGGCCTAAGAAGATTTGGGTGGCTAAGTCACTTGTTGAGAAGGTGAAGGGCCCTCAACAAGTTTGGATTCCTAAAGCTTGAATCTCTTGTGTGTAGGTGAACTACAAGACCGGTGGAAGTCATTGGGTTATTGATAGTGGTTGCACTCAACATATGACCGGTGATCCTTGTATGTTCACCTCACTAGATGAAGAGGTAGATGGACAAGAGAAAATAACATTTGGAGATAATTAAAGGGCAAGGTTAAAGGATTGGGCAAAGTGGCAATATCAAATGATCATTCCATCTCCAATGTGCTATATGTTGCCTCATTGAGCTTCAACTTGCTATCCATTGGACAATTGTGTGATCTTGGCTTCCAATGCTTGTTCACCGAGAAGGAGGTTGTTGTATCCAAGGTAGATGATAATCAGGTGATATTCAATGGATTTAGATACAACAACTTATATCTAGTGGACTTCACCTCCGAAGATGCAAATTTGAAGACTTGCTAATTTACCAAAACAACACTTGGGTGGCTATGGCATAGAAGACTTGCTCATATTGGTATGAGTTCACTCAAGAAGCTTATGAAGAATGATTTGGTGAGAGGGTTGAAGGATGTGAAGTTTGAAAAGGACAAGCTTTGTAGTGCATGTCAAGCCAGCAAGCAAGTTGCAAATACTCATCCAACCAAAGCTTTCATGTCAACCATAAGAGTGCTAGAACTCCTACACATGGATTTATTTAGGACCAACAACATACAAGAGTTTGGGAGGGAATCTCTATTGTCTTGTGATTGTTGATGACTATTCAAGGTATACATGGGTATTCTTTCCTTCATGACAAATTCGAAAGTTGCATCTTGCTTCAAGAAGTTTGCCAAGAGAGCTCAAAATGAATTTGAAGTGAAGCTCAAGAAGATAAGAAGTGACAATGGAAAAGAATTTGACAACACAAACATTGAAGCTTATTGTGATGAAGTTGGGATCAAGCATGAAGTCTCCGCAACTTATACACCTCAACAAAATGGTGTAGTTGAAAGGAAGAACCGGACTTTGATCACTCTTGCAAGGACAATGCTAGATGAGTACAACACCCCTGAAGCTCTATGGGCGGAAGCAATCAACACCGCATGCTATGCATCAAACCACCTATTCCTTCAAAAGTTCCTTAGGCAAGACACCTTATGAGTTGCTCAATGAGAAGAAGCCGAACGTCTCCTTCTTTAGAGTGTTTGGTTGCAAATGCTACATCTACAAGAAGCGGCAACACCTAGGGAAGTTCCAAAGACGTTGTGATATTAGTTTTCTTGTTGGTTACTCATCAAAGTCCAAAGCATATAGAGTATTTAATCATGCCACCGGCTTGGTTGAAGAAACATATGATGTGGAATTTGATGAATCTAACGGCTCCTAAGGAGCACATGAGAATCTTGATGATGTAGGTGATGAACCATTGAGAGAGGCTATGAAGAATATTCCGGTGGGAGACATCAAGCCAAAAGATGATGAAGATGATATACAAGTCTTTGATCAACCTTCTTCATCAAGTGTGCCACAAGATGGTGAAAAAGATGGGAGAGTAGAAAATGAAGATACTCATATCTCCCATGAGCAAATGGTGGTATAAGAACAATATGTTGATGCTCCACAACCTCCTCCTCAAGTGGTCAATAGAAGAAATACACCTCTCCTACAAGATCATCCACAAGATCTCATCATAGGGAGTCCATCAAAGGGTGTAATGACTTGATCTCAAAAACTTACTTCATTTATTGCTCATCACTCTTTTGTCTCTTGCTATGAGCCTACCAAGGTAGAAGAAGCATCTTAAAGATCTGGATTGGATCAATGCCATGCATGAAGAGTTAACAACTTCACTCGCAATGAAGTTTGGACTCTTGAAGAGCGACCAAAAGGTGCAAGAGTCATTAGAACAAAGTGGGTGTTCCGCAACAAGCAAGATGATCAAGGTGTTGTTGTGAGGAACAAGGCAAGACTAGTTGCAAAGGGGTTCTCCCAAGTTGAAGGTTTGGATTTTGGAGAGACCTTTGCACCGGTTGCAAGATTAGAAGCCATCCATATCCTACTTGCATATGCATCACATCATGAAATGAAACTATATCAAATGGATGTGAAAAGTGCTTTTTTAAATGGCTTTATTAATGAACTAGTCTATGTTGATCAATCTCTCGGGTTTGAAGACCCTAGATATCCTAATCATGTTTATAGGTTGTCCAAGGCACTATATGGGCTTAAGCAAGCCCTAAGAGCTTGGTATGAGCGCCTTCAGGAACTTCCTCATTGAGAAGGGCTTCACCATTGAGAAGGTCGACACCACACTATTCACCTAAGAAGCTTGATGGGCATATCTTCATTTGTCAAGTATATAGTTGATGATATCATCTTTGGATCATCAAATGAAGACTCATGCAAAGAATTTGGTGAATTGATGTCGAAGGAGTTCGAGATGTCCATGATTGGTGAGCTTACATTCTTTCTTGGTTTTCAAGTCAAGCAAATGAAAGAAGGCATCTTCATCTCTCAAGAGAAATACACTAAAAGATCTTCTCAAGAGATTCAAGATGGATGAATGTAAGCTAATCAAGACACCAATGCCTACCAATGGACATCTCGACCTAGATGAGGGAGGTAACCCGGTTGATCAAACTCTCTACCGTTCTATGATTGGTAGCTTGTTATATTTAACCGCATCTAGGCCCGACATCATGTTTAGTGTGTGTATGTGTGCTAGATTTGAAGCTAATCCTAAGGAAACACATTTAATTGCCGTAAAAAGAATCCTTAGGTATCTTAAGCACACACCAAGCATTGGCCTTTGGTATCCCAAAAGAGCTATATTTGAATTAGTTGGCTACTCCGATTCGGATTATGCCGGTTGCAAAGTTGATAGAAAGAGCACATCCGGAGGGTGCCATTTGCTTGGTAGATCACTTGTGTCTTGGTCCTCCAAGAAACAAAATAGTGTGGCTTTGTCCACCGCCGAAGCGGAATACATTGCCACGGGTGCTTGTTGTGCACAAATTTTATACATAAAACAAACTTTGCTAGACTATGGTGTAGTTCTAGAAAAGGTACCTCTTTTGTGCGACAATGAAAGTGCAGTAAAACTTGTAAATAATCCGGTTCAACACTTTCGCACCAAGCACATAGATATCCGCCATCACTTTCTAAGAGATCATGTTGCTAAAAATGATATATCACTAGAAGGTGTAAGAACCGAAGATCAATTAGCGGATATCTTCACTAAACCGCTAGATGAGGCTACATTTTGTAGATTGCGAAATGAGCTCAATGTACTTGACTTTAGCAACTTCACTAAAAATTGAGCTTGTGTTGTCCCTTGCATTCATTGTAATATACAACATGTTTAATTTTTGGCAATGCATATAGGGCTTGCCTAACATGGTTAAGATAACCGCCGAAAAGCATGTGAAGAAGCTTAACCTTGGATCAAACTTGACAAGCAACTAGATTTACTTACAAAGTATTGCATATGCATGGATGTTGTTTTGTCGTTTTGTTCCATTTGCCCTCTTACTTCCTATTTTCTTAAAAAGAATTATAGCCTAAGACAAAATATTTTGAAAAATATGAGGGTTTGAGAGAGGTCACTCACATCAGTCCCAATTGGTGTTTATTTGGATCTTATTCAAGTTGGGACTTGATTGGGAACAGGCAGCATGAAGGAACATTGAAGATTTGCTGGAAGGGTGACCGAACGCTACACCAAATGTTGTTGTCCAGCGTCCGGTCAGTTCACAGGAGGTGAACTGCTGTTGAAGGAGTGATCGGACTCTACCTTTCAGTGTCGGTCAGAAGACCACTCAGCGTCCGGTCGTTTGAAGAAGAAACAGGCTGAGTTGACCGGACCTTGCCTGCGTCCGGTCATGGACCACTGGACGTGTTTGGTCATGATTCCAGAGGATTTGGACCTCTCTGGAATCGACCGGACACTGGGTGGTAGCGTCTGGTCGCTACCACCGGAGCGTTCGGTTAGTGGATCTCATGCGGCATTAGGTCTCTTTACTCTGTTTCCGTTTCTGTCATAGGGGGACCCTCATATAACCTGATTCATCCCTTGACATTTGACCTAGCCCTAGCCAGCACCGCTGCAGCTCCTCCACGCCAGCCGCCGCAGTGCCCTAGCCGATGCCGCCGCAGCTCCTCCATGCCAAGCGCCGCCAAGCACCACCGCTGGTTGCTCGCGCTCGCCCCTGCTCCGCGACCATGCGCCACTGCAGCCGTCTGCCGCCACGCACACGCCTCCTCGCGCCTCCACCGCGCTGATTTGCCGCGCCAGCAGTGCTCGGGCTAGCCTCTAAGCGCCACCGCAGCCGCAGTTCCCATGCCCTACCTGGCCTCTGCCGCCATGGTTGCGCCATCTAAGCCCGCCATGCCCTAGCCCTGCCTCCTCGTTGGTAAGGCCATAGCATCCTCTTTGCTTGATCTTGAACCTTTCAATTTTCAATGCATTGACCTAAATCATCCAGGGCCACCGATTCATCGAAGTGCTTCGCAAACCCTAACCCTAGCCGGTTCCAAGGTTTCCCCTGCATGACACGTCTCTTCTTTTCTCGGATCGCCGGTTCGTCAGCGAGTCGATGCCATTGAGGTTCTTGTGACAGTTGTCAGTCAACTCAGAGCCAAGCTCACGAGTACGGATCGAGGCCAAGCCTCAGGGAGTGTTAGTTTGACAGTTGATCTTTATCAGTGGCAGTTCATCTTCTTGTCAGATCAGATGGCTCGCACGAAGAATGTTGGGGGTGGTCCAGGAGATGACGATCGGAGGCCCCCGCCTCGCTTGCCAGTAGGAACCAAAGGCAAGGCGACGAAGCAACTTACCTCTAAGAAGCGCAAGTACCCTGACACAGAGATAGCGAGAGCAGCAGCAGTCGCTGAGGCCGCAGAGCGTGTCGAGAGAGGCGGCGCTCGCAGTGGTGTTGTCATTGAAGATCCATAGCTCACACCAGCATAGAGGGCAAGCAGTTGAGGAGGCTGAGCATCGTCATGGTGGTCCACCTGGGACTGTCATGATGGTAGGACGTCGCCTGGCTATTGAGGAGCCTCGACCTTAGGGGGAGTCCTAGCAGGAGCCATAGCAGCAGCCCCCACCAGCAGAGCCTCAGCCAGCTCAAGAGACTCAAGAGGGCCAGCAGGCCGAGGAGACCGAGCAGGCACCCTAGCTATGCCGCTCTGGTCGTACCAGTGCTACAGTCCACCAAGGCTAGCTACACAGCGCAGGGGTTCACGCCCACTGCCTAGACCATAGGGTCCGCCTCCAGTGGTACATCTTGACTTGAGGGCCGCCACGGCTAGGAAGGTTCGGCAGCTGAGGTTTGTTGAGTTTGAGGTGTGGTTCCCTCCGAGGAGGGATGAGAGAGTAGCAGATGGTTTCTATACACCGCTCTAGGAGGATTTCTATAATGCTTATCTCAACAGTGGGGCAGTGTTCCGATCTCAAAGAGTCTGCAGCATTAAGGCTATTGTGGCAGTAGCTAGAGAGCATATATACCCTTACTTATCATATTTGTTAGGGCTGATAGATCTGATTGGCCAGACAGGAGTGTATGTACCATCTTGGGTTCAGCAGTTTTATGCTTCGCTCTACGTTGACCCTGCATCATAACTTCATACATTTTGCATTCAACGGCAGAGACTACAGGGTGATGAGTTTTAGGGCCAAGGAGATACTGAGGCTACAGGAGCAGCCTGTTAGGTTACATGAGGTGTGTTATGGACAGCAGGAGCCTCCTAGGCGTCCTCATGGTGGTATGGTGCCCCCTACAGATCTTGTGCGCTATTGCTTCAAGAAGCCCTTTGGTGAGGGGTCGAGGAGGAACCCTAGTGACCTTACTCCTACAGCTTGTGTGCTAGAGGCTATTATTAGGAGGACACTACTTCCTAGGTTGGGATACAGAGAGGGTCTGACTCGCCTACAACTCTGGCTCCTCAATGCCCTGATGCAGCAGACTGTGTTCGACATTTGGGACCTTCTTCTATCAGAGATGGAGGATACTATAGCTGAGGGCTTCAAAGGTTGTAGGTAGCTCCCATAAGCACATTGGATCACATTCTTGATGCTCAAGTCTATGCAGGTTTGGACCCCAGAGTTGGTTGCCGAGTACAGAGGTGCCACCATAGAGTTTCCAGTGTATAACATGGCACAGAGGATCAGGCACAGCACACCATAGGCACCCACTTAGCCTAGCCATCGTCCAGATGTTCTAGAGTCAGCAGCTCAGCAGGACGAGATTATCAGAGGCATAGCCACCACTGAGGAGGAGGAGCTTGAGGCACAGCAGGAGGTGACAGAGTCTAGTGACAGCTCAGATGACGACTATCTATCGATTCCTCATATGCCTCCACGCAGACACGATGCAGAGGCTGGTAGTTCCAGCTCAGCTCCACCTACACCATAGACAGACCCTGCCTTGATTGCTATTCTTGAGCGGATGCAGCAGGATTAGGCACGATAGGCTCAGGAGACAGCTGCCAACTTGCACAGTTTCAGGCTCGTCAGGATGAGTTCCAGCGGCAGCAGCAGCTCCTTCAGCAGCATCAGCAGCAGATGCATCAGCAGCAGTTACTCATGCAGCAGCAGCTTATAGGATTTATGCAGCATGTAGTGACAGCACTTGGGGCCCCACAGCCACAGCCTTCGCCCTAGCTTGCTCAACCTGCCACAACTTCGACGACTCCAGTAGTACAGTCCAATGGGCTTTAGAGTCAGGGATAGCCTCTAGCTCTGTTTGCTTCTCCCACTGTTCAGGTGTCCTAGTGGTTATCTTCGCCAGTGGTTGCCCCATAGTTCACTCCATATCACACGAGCTTCTCACCGGAGCAGTCACCCTTGCTTTTTGTGCCTGACACATTAGTCTCCAGGAGTCTTGGAGCATCTTTCAGCGAGTTGACAGGCATGCCTACACAGCCACATATGCATGTCGCCGGTCCTTCTATAGCAGCTCCAGTTGTCATGACTACTCAGAGGCTCCCTTTGTCTGTCGCCTCTTCAGATCCTACGACAGACGTACCAGCAACATCACAGGTAGCACCTGCCCCAGCTCAGACCCAGACCGCTTTAGAGATGCTTCTAGCCATAGAGGATTAGTCCGTATAGAGCTCAGGGTTAGATGATGATGGCGCCCAGTTTCATCTTGCTCCTCGTACTTCAGTGCCCGGCTCGTCCACTGCAGCCCCGCCGACTGACCCTTAGGTTTTGGTGTTTGACGCCAAAGGGGGAGAGGGTTCGAGTATGTAGACTCAGGGGAGCGACATTTAGGGGGGAGCTAGTTATCTATTATTAGCTTATTATATATATTTGGAGTCTTATTTGTGTGATACACTATTACGTTTATGCATTCGTGTGTTTACCTTCATGCATATTATTATATCTATGTGATAGTGATATCTACGTGATTGTGATATATGACATGTGTGCTCTCTACTTTGCATTATTTATGTCATATCACTTGTGTTATGCTCATTTGCTTTTGCTTCCGCGTTTATACTTCGATGCAAATGAGCTTTATTACTTGTACTCATGCTTAATTCATATCCTTTGAGTACATTGTGTTGGCTTGGGTCATATAAGCTTGACTAACACTTTTGTTCTTATCGACAAAAGCTTATATGAACCAAGCCCATCAAAAACCTCACTCTTTCACATACTCGAGGTGGTATTGTCATCAATCACCAAAAAGGAGGAGATTGAAAGCATCTAGGCCCCTAGTTGGATTTCGGTGATTAATGACAATATAAGATTACTATGACTAACGTGTGTTTTGCAAAGGCAATTGAGTTAGGTCATGGTAATGGAGATCGATTGGGCATTCAAGGTGGTCATGCCCCTATGATAGAAATCGTTTCGGTTTCAAAGGATGGACGACAAGGTTAAGGATAACTAGTTCTAAGTATCGATTGGAGTTGGAGAGACACTTAGAGTAGTTTAGGACTTTGTTTTTCCTTTGGCTGTACTATTAAGGGGGGTATGGATGGGTACCTTGACCTAGATGAGTCTAGTGAGTTAGGTGTGGTGCACACTTGTTAAAACTAGCACTAGGTAGCTCCTACGAATGCCTAAGATCCTTTGGAGCAAACTTCATTCACATATGATCGAGAGTTTGAAGTGAATGGAGGGTCAAATGCTGACTGGACGTTGGCTCCGGTGTAACCGGACGCTGGCCGCAGGGTCCGGTCAGTTCATTTGATCAAGGTGACTGTGTTCGGTGCGACCGGACGCTGGAGTGGTCAAGTGATCGGACGCTGAGAGGCAATGTCCGGTCAACTCCAGTTAGGTTCTAGAGAAGGGAATCTGCGACCGGACGCGTCCGGTCAGTACTGACCGGACCCTGGGGGTTCAGCGTTCGGTCGAGTACAGTAAGCATCCAGTGAGGGTTTAATGCAACCAGACGCGTCCGGTCAGTGGTGATCAGACCCTGCCAGCGTCTGGTCAACACTTTTATCACTAGTGTGCGGGTTGAACTGATCGGAGCATCCGGTCAACATGACCGGAGCGTCCGGTCACCCCGCAGAGGCTCATAACGGTTCGTTTTTCAGGCTACCTTATAAATAGAAGCTCCACTCGTGTGTGGAGTCACTTTTGCTCATTCCAACAGCTGAGAAACACGTTTGTGAGTGCCAAGAAGAGCAAGGTCCTAGTGAGGTGATTGAGATTTGAGAATCCAAGAGAGTAGCCTCATTAGTGAATCAAGAGTAGCAAAGTGTGCATCCATCTTCTCATTAGGCTTCATGTGGTCAAGTAAGAGTTCGTGCTTGTTACTCTTGGTGATCGCCATCACCTAGACGGCTTGGTGGTGATTGGGAGCTTGGTGATCACCCCGTGGAGCTTGTGGGTGACCCAACTCAAGTTGTGAGCGGCTTTGGGTGATTCGCCGTGACGGAGTGTCGAAGAATCAACCCATAGAGAGCACTTGATCCTTGCGCGGATCAAGGGGGAGCTACACCCTTGCGCGGGTGCTCCAACGAGGACTAGTGGGGAGTGGCGACTCTCTGATACCTCGGCAAAACATCGCCGCGTTCCTCTCTCTCTATTTACTTTGAGCATTTACTTTGAGCAATTCAATACTTGTCTTTACATTCTTAGAATTGCCATGCTAGAGTAAATTTGGAACATAGGTTGCAAGTCCTTTGTGCGTTAGAGTAATAGAAACACTTTTCTAGACACAAGGGGTTAATTGGGCTAACCGTAGGATTTAATTATTGCAAGAAAATTTAGAATTAGCCCAATTCACCCCCCTCTTGGGCATCTTGATCCTTTCATGGTCGTCGTAGTCTATGCCGCCGAAGACAGGGTCACCGCCGTCCTGCTCGCCACCGTCGTCGGGGTGAGGGTGAGTGAGAGAAGACAGAGTGTGAGGAGGAAGAGAGCAGTTAGCCTGGGTGGAATACGGAGGCACCTTATCCAAATGACCCAAGGGCATGGGTGTCCATACGCAAATACGGAGGCAGCTTATACGTTACAGGTGGCCCCAATACGTCGCCGAGCGTATCCCATGGTGTTGGTCCGAGTATTGCACAATTATAATGTTATGGCTCCAAATAGCAGAATTGTAATGGTATATCTCCGATAACCGAAAATTGTAATGTTGCCAATAAAAAAAACTATAAATAACGGCTCACCCCAGTCTTTCCATCCCACCCAGCGGCAGCATTCCTCCTAGCGGCGTCGGCGGCGGCTCTTCCCTCACCGGCGGCGGCGACCCTCCAACCACCGACGGCGGCGTGGCCCGGCCCCTTCCCTGCTCAGCTGCGTGCTGCTTCCCTTCCACCAGCAGCAGCACATGGTGGGCGCCATCCACGTCCCCCAGCGGCGGCCGGCCAAGGTGAGTTTCTCGCGCCGCCATGTGGTCCATGGCGTTGGCCCTCATCGTCGTGGCTGCGGATCCATCCATGGGGAAAGCAAGTAGATCCAGTGCATATAGGTGGCGACGAATCTAGTACAGGATGGCAGGGACCGGGCTGCCACTACATAAAAAACGTTTCTTAGCAACGGGACGAATTTTTTATAGGGGCGGCTGGTGATAGAGCTGCCCCTACAAATGGTTGCCAAATGAGCCGCCCTTACAAATCAATTTATAGGGGCGGCCGGTGTTATCAGCCGCCCCTACAAATGGCCCAATTTATAGGGGCGACTGGATATCCAGCCGCCCCTACAAATTGATTTATAGGGGCGGCTCAAAAATGAAGTACCTCTACAAATGGACGCCGAATATTAAAAAGTAAGCACTAAAATTCAAATTTTGTAAACAACCTCGGATGAAGAAACAATCAAAATGAAAGTTGTAGATCTCAAAAAGTTATGAAACTTTGTAGTTGACAACTTTTTCAGTTGAGATCATTTACTACTTGAAAATATTGTTTAAAATTATTGTTCCCGTTTTATCCTCTAATTCGGAGCCAATTCTTAAAACTGGTCTAGTTTTCGCATACGAACTCCGTTTTCGACATTCCATATATGCAAATCGATCAGAAAAAAATTTCGGATCCGTCCATCCCCAGCATAGCCGGGGTTCGAAAATTTTAGATTGGTCAAAAACTGGTCACAAGATCATCTTTTCGTGGTCACAAGCTTTTTGTCGATTTCGAGCACGTCTTCTGAAATTTCCACATGCCACGTCTTTCACTTGTTTGAGCTCATATTTTCTGTGGTTACTTCTTTTGTGCTCCTAAGTGAAGGAAAAATATTTAAAAAAATAAAATAAAAAGTCAAAATTTCCCAAAAAAACAACGACACCCAAAAAAATAGAAAAAAGATAGGGGCAAAAGAGGAACAATATCTAGAGGAGCACATAGAGAAGGCCAAACGTTATTTTGGAACACTAATTGATTTCAGATGGAAAAATCATGAACATAGAAGTTGTAGAACTTATCAAGATGTACAAGTTTTATTTTGGTCATTTTTTCATCCGATAAAGTGGTAATGACATTGTTCATAAAATTTACATATCTCTCTTATAGTTTCATAAACAATAAGAGGGATATGTAACATTTATGAACAATGTTACTACCACTATATCGGATGAATAAATGATCAAAATAGAAGTTGGAGATCTCGAAAAGTTATGAAACTCTATAGTTGACAACTTTTTAATTTGAAATCATCTTGTCAAGGAAAATTATGTTTGAATTTCTAAAATTTAAAATTTAAATTTTGTAAACGACCTCGGATGGATAAACAGTAAAAATGAAAGTTGTAGATCTCGATAAGTTATGAAACTTTGTAGTTGATAACTTTCTCATTTGAAACCATCTTGTCATGCAAAACTACGTTCGAATTTCTATTATTTGAAATTCAAATTTTAGAAGTGACATCGGATGGAGAAAC
Organism: Miscanthus floridulus; assembly: GCF_019320115.1. NCBI lineage: Eukaryota > Viridiplantae > Streptophyta > Magnoliopsida > Poales > Poaceae > Miscanthus > Miscanthus floridulus. The sequence goes on from NW_027096885.1 coordinate 20,321, forward strand.
TACCAAAATGAAAGTTGTAGATCTCGAAAAGTTATCAAACTTTGTAGTTGACAACTTTTTCATTTGAATTAGTTTAGGGCCTCAAACAATCAATTTATGCTCAGTTTTGTATAATACATGAGGAATCAAAATGGATTGTGGACACAAGTTAATTTGAGGTGTAGTGGTAGAGGAGATGTTGTGTGAAAGAGAGGTCGCCGGTTCGAATCCCGACCGACGCAAAGTGTGCAAAAATCATGAAAAAATGCTGCAACCATAGAGTGAGGGTGTGTGTGGCTGCCGCCGGTAGGCACCTCCTTGGTTAAAAAAAAATTTGCTATTGTTTGCCCCTTTTTCGTTTCTAGAAATTGATTTGTAGGGGCGGCTCAATATCCAGCCGCCCCTATAAATCGATTTGTAGGGGCGGTCTGGGAACCACCCCTATAAATCGATTTGTAGGGGCGGTCTGGGAACCGCCCCAACAAATCAGTGATTTTTAGCCACCTTTTCATAGGGGCGGCTGGCAAAACCGCCCCTACAAATCGATTCCAGCGGCCCCTAAAAACCTTTTTCTACGTGGTGTGCATTAGCTTCTTGTTGGCACAAAATGTGACGAACTGTACCTCACACACAGCAAGCCGAAAAGCGTGGCTTCAATCGGGTTCCCGGGTGCTTCGTGATCCGGAAGCGTGCCAGTCATTTTGACCTACAAACTAACAAGGGATAGAACAATTAAATGTCAAACCGGAACATGTCGGGTAATACCAGACAGTTCCACATATACGGCCCTAAAGCCACTTACAACGACATACAGCTATAGAGAGCTGTCTGCCAACAAGTTCATAGATCATTCAGCTAATCATAAGATGAATGCACGTAAAGACCTAATTGCCGAATGCATGTGCATGGGAAGACATGTTTGAACAAATGAAATCAATTATGAGTTAATGCATAACCAATCTCGGTAGTCCAGCCGAATTGGGGTTCATGAGGAAGGAACATGCAAATAAAAACGATTAAACTAATCTAAAACCTGCATCTGCCGCACGACACCTGGTTTCATTAAAGCTTAAACGTGATTAACATGCATGAACCCGCAACACGTGACAATCTAGATTAAAATAATTCAGCCATTATGAGTGTGTTATCTATTTGCAAAGGTAATATGAAAAGCAATGATCGTTGAAGCACGAATAAAACCATAAGAGAAAAAGAGAGCCAAACAATATCAATCTAGATTGGGCAGAAGTATGTTACAAATATATACAATGTTTAAAAACATGCAACACTGGATAACTTAATGAATCTATTTAGATTTGCCATATCTAATAGAGCCGATAACTATCTTACTTTCGCTAAGCATATTGAGCAAACGCCTGTCGCACGGTATTTACTCATAAACAAAGCATAAGCGAAGACTTCTTGATTGTCAAGCAAAGATCCGCCGCACGATCATTGAAAACAAACAAGACTACTTGCATCACGTCTAAATCCACCGCATGATACTAAACATGATAACAAGGTTGTCGGAACTTACGGAGGTCGACGGATCGATGACTCCTCTCGAAGAACTCGACGACACGACAAAAGGACTCGAAAGTTGGCACGGGGCCGGTTGTATTGATTTGGTTGTGAACCCTTATTACAATGGTCGAGGGTCAATATTTATACCCTAGACAAAACACGAGCCCTAGAGGACTACGATTTACAAAGGAACTTTTAAACAAACTTGGAAACTTACGATTCCTTACCCTAAACTTTTAGATTCCTTTATTATTACAACTTTCATCTTTCCGATCGGTCTTGCCTGCCATCTTCTGTTTTCCCGAATGAAGTCACTGCCTTCTGGAGTAACCGACCGCACAAGCATTTAGCCAACCGCTTGTTTTGTTTGCCGAACACCCTTCTTCTCGCATGCGGGTCCACCTGTCATCCTCCAGAATCGACCAAAATCCAGTGTTAACACATGCCCCCTCAATTTCAGGATAAAAGTTGTTTTATTCTGAAATTGACCACAAGCTCTTTCTTCCCCTTAGGTCAGCACCGTTCAATACCGCAGCCGCTGCCCAAAAATTCAAGCTTTCAGCGCAACCTCGGACCTACTTCGAATCTTCAATGGCGACCCAGGATGAAATCCCAGAGGTAAACTTTACTTATATTCGGCAACTTTCATTTGATCCTCCCGCTCCTCTTTTGATTTATTCCTCTTTGATTTCAATCACCTTCTAAAGGAATACAAGAACCAGATTTTGATCCCCTATGCTGCCAACCTCGTCTCCTATTTCCTTGGCCCAATGGGAAATCCTGACCCT
>NW_027096885.1:27111-60000 GCF_019320115.1 Miscanthus floridulus
CTCAGGGAGATAAAGAGTATGTGGGATCAGCTACCTAAGGAGATTCATAGCAAGACGAAGCCTAGGATAGAGGAGTTCGAGTTAGCCCCGACTTGCCTCAACCTAGATGCCTGCCCTACCCTACCTAGAGCCAAGCCTACTAAGGAGCTCGCCGAGGCCTTGAAGTGCATGTCCCGACTTCACAAGTCTGACGAGGAGATCGAGATCGAGAACAGTCGTATCCTAGCTGCGGTGTACGAGTTAGAGTAGATGACCCCGCGTGGTCATGAGTCATGTCAGTGGCTTCCATAAGTTGTACCCCATGATGTACCCCTTAAGAGATGTAATATGAGATACTATGCGTAGTACAATTCTCGCAAGTCTTCAAGTGTAGTTACTGGAGATGATGCTATGTAATAAAACCCATGTAATGAATGTTTTGGATCTTATTGCATTTTATGGACCTTATTGCTTCTTTGTAATGAGTGTTGGATAGAATAAATGTTTTTCTTTAAATCATCAAAATCATGTAATCATACTAAATTATAAGCACTTATGGCACAAACACTAAAATTCCTATGATCCGTGTTGCAGATGCCGAACCGCCGATCTGATCGCCTAATGAACCGTGGATGTGCGCCCACCCCCGAACCAGTCGAACCAAATGGGGGGCGTGGTGGCAACAACCGTGGTCGTGGCCGTGGCTATGGACATGGAGGGATACCCTTCAACCTGGAGAATACCCCGCTGCCTGAGGAGAACATTCCACCACCACCACCACCGAACCTGGCAGAAGTGATGGCACAACAGACCCAACTTCTTGCAGCTCTTGTTAATGGAGCAAACCGTCGCTAGGGAGGCCAACAGAATGACTTCCAAAGGAAGCTGGAAGGATTTCTAAAGCTAAGGCCACCTACCTATGATGGCACCGACCTTGACCCGCTTGTAGCCGATGACTGGCTCAAGGAGATGGAGAAGAAGCTTGACCTCACTACTTTCACCGACGATGAGTGTGTTGGAGCTACCACACACCAGCTCACAGGTGCGGCACACGCCTGGTGGGACAGTTTCAGTGACTCCCATGAGGACCCTGCCAACATCTCATGGGATGAGTTCGCCAAAGCATTCACTGAGTATCACATTCCCAAGGGTATCATGGGGGGCAAAGCTGAGGAGTTCTGCAACATCAAGATGGGAAAGGATAGGGTGACTGAGTACACTACTCATTTCACCAACCTTCTACGCTATGCACCTTCCTATGTTGTGAACTCTGAGAAGGAGAAGTTGTACTATTACCGCAAGGGACTTAACCCGCACATCAAGCTGAAGTTTGGCGGTATTGAGAGTAGCACGCTACGTGTGCTGGTGGATCGCTGCATCCAGATTGAGAACGACCGTGCTGAAGCTGGAGAGGAGTACAAGGAGAGGAAGCGTAAGCCTAAGGAGTCCTTCTGTGGCCGTGATCGCAAGAGGTTCCACAGAGATGCACCATCTAGGGAGCGCTCTCGCCACAACAGGAATGACAACCCTAGATCGAGTAGGGGTAGTGGAGGCTACACCGCCAAATACTCCTGCCCTGCTCAGGATCGTTACACCCGGGACCGTTATGCTCAGGACCGCAACACTCAAGACCGTTTCAACCGTTCCCGCTCTGTGAATGAACGCCCAGCACAGAACCGCTCCGCACCAAGCACTGGAAACTGGAAGGCACCCGCGCCAACCCCTAAAGGTGGTACGCCTTTCACCTACTTCGCTTGTGGCCAACCAGGTCACAAAGCCACTGAGTGCCCACAGAACTCAGCTGCTCAGAAGTCTTAGTTCAAGGGATCTGCTACCCGTGGGCGTCTCAACCATCTGGACGCCGAGGAAGCACAGGCTGCCTCTAACGTGGTGTACAGTATGTTTTTAGTTAATGGCAATACTGCATCAGTTCTATTTGACTCTAGAGCAACTTGTTCTTACATATCATCCAAGTTTGCACGAGAGCATGACCTGCCTGTAACCCCACGTGAAAAGCCTATCATCACCAGTTCACCTTTAGGACACCTTAAATGCACCCACATCTGTAAGGGAGTGAGTCTTACCATTGAAGGTCTTATCTTTAAAGCCGACCTAACCCTGTTACCTTCCACAAACCTAGATGTCATCTTAGGCATGGATTGGCTAACCATTCACCGATGCATCATATCATCTTCACCTAGATACGTCCAAGTGACCCACCCATCGGGCCAAGTTATTAGATGTGAACCTCAGTCTAGAAAGTCCACTTCTATCCTATGTGCCCTTAAAGCGAGTTCAGAATCACAGAATGAGGAGAAGATAGTTCATGATGTGCCTATGGTCAGAGACTATCCCGATGTATTCCCTGAAGAATTACCGGGTATGTCACCAGACCGTGATGTAGAGTTCATCATTGATCTTTTGCCGGGAACAAGACCCATTGCTAAGAGACCCTATCGCATGTCAGTTGATGAACTGGCTGAGCTCAAGAAACAGCTTGATGAACTCATCTCGAAGGGATATATCAGACCCAGTGCTTCACCCTGGGGATCCCCTATTCTGTTTGTTAAGAAGGATGGTTCAATGAGAATGTGCATTGATTACCGGAACTTGAACGCAGTCACCATCAAGAACAAGTACCCTCTGCCAAGAATCGATGATCTGCTTGATCAGCTTCGAGGTGCCAAGTATTTCTCCAAGATTGATCTCAGATCTGGCTATCATCAGATGAAGATTCAAGAGAGTGACATCCCGAAGACAACTTTTGTGACTAGGTATGGGCAGTTTGAGTTCACCGTGGTGTCCTTCGGACTCACGAATGCTCCCGCATACTTCATGAACATGATGAATAAGGTTTTCATGGATGATCTGGATAAGTTCATGGTAGTATTTATTGATGACATTCTTATTTATTCACCCACTGCTGAAGAACATGAACATCATCTGAGAACTGTGCTTGAGAAATTAGCACAACATCAGCTCTACGCAAAGTTCAGCAAATGCGAATTTTGGCTATAGGAAGTTGCCTTCTTAGGCCATGTACTATCAGCTAAAGGTGTCATAGTTGACCCAGCCAAGATTGAAGCTGTGAAAGAGTGGGTTCAACCCCGTAATATGACAGAAGTCAGAAGTTTCTTGGGATTAGCTGGATATTATCGCCGATTCATCAAAAACTTCTCCAACATAGCCTGTCCAATGACCAACCTCCTAAAGAAGACTAAGGAGTTTGAATGGATGCCCGAGTGCGAACAAAGCTTCCAGAAATTGAAATAGAAGCTTACCACAACTCCTGTGCTAGCATTGCCTGATATTAGCAAGGATTTCATGGTCTATTGTGATGCATCCCGTCAAGGACTTGGTCGTGTATTGATGCAAGATGGAAGAGTGATAGCATATGCGTCTCAACAGTTAAAAGAACACGAGAACCGTTACCCTACTCATGATCTTGAGTTAGCAGCAGTTGTGCATGCCTTAAAGATCTGGAGACACTACTTGATAGGCAACAAGTGTGATATCTATACCGATCACAAGAGCTTGAAGTACTTTTTCACTCAGGAAGATCTAAATATGAGGCAATGCCGATGGCTAGAGTTGATCAAGGACTATGACCTAGAAATTCACTATCATCCAGGAAAAGCTAATGTAGTCGCAGATGCTCTTAGTCGCAAGAGTTACTGTCACACTTTGATCACTGAGTCCGTACCACCTGAGCTCAAGGAAGAGATTGAAGATTTCCAACTTGAGATACTACCGCATGACTTGTTGAATGAGCTCCGCATATAGTATGATCTCACAGATCGCATCCGTCAAGCTCAGAAAGATTGTGAAGAGATCAAATATCTCCATGGTCTGATGAAACTAGGCTACAAGACCAACCACCATGAAGATGAACAAGGAACCATCTAGTTCAAGGATAGAATCTGTGTTCCATCTGACCCAGTGCTACGATAGGAAATTATGTCAGAAGCCCACGATTCCAAGTACTGTATTCACCCTAGAGGTTCAAAGATGTATCAAGACTTGAAGAAACACTTTTGGTGGAAAGGCATGAAGACGGACATTGCGGGACATGTGGCACAATGTGACACCTGTAATAGAGTCAAGGCTAAACATCAAAGGCCTGCAGGATTGTTAAAGCCTCTTGACGTTCCCGAGTGGAAATGGGAGAGCATATCCATGGATTACATAGTTGGATTGCCCCGTTCACAGAAAGGCAATGATTCCATCTGGGTGATTGTTGATCGTTTGACCAAGATTGCTCACTTTGTACCCACTAAGACCAAGACCGATGCCGAAAAATTAGCAGATCTATATGTTGAGCATATTCTCAGACTGCATGGAGCTCCCTCTAGTATTGTATCTGATCGTGGTCCTCAGTTGGTGTCCTGATTCTGGGAAGCTCTGCACAAGTCCATTGGAACCAAACTTGATTTTAGTACCGCTTATCACCCACAGACAGATGGACAGACAGAACGAGTAAATTAGATCTTAGAAGACATGCTTTGCGCTAGTGTACTGAGTTATGGCTTTGATATGGAGAAATGCCTACCCTATGTAGAGTTCTCTTACAACAATAGCTACCAAGCCAGTATCAAGATGTCGCCGTTTGAAGCTCTATATGGCAGACCTTGTAAGACACCTTTGATGTGGTCTCAACCAGGGGAAAGATCGTTCTTTGACTCTGCTAAGATTCAAGATGACGAAGAAGGAGTTGCTCAAGTGAAGGAGAATTTGAGAATTGCCCAAAGTCAATACAAGAGCTATGCTGACAAAAGAAGAGAACTTGAGTTCAATGTGGGAGACTTCGTCTATCTCAAGGTATCCCCGCTATGTGGAACTGTCAGATTCCACGTGAAAGGCAAGCTTGCCCCTAGATTTGTTGGGCCATACAAGATTCGTAAGAGAATTCGAAAACTCGCTTACAAACTTGAGCTACCTGAGGAATTGGTGGGTGTACATCCCGTATTCCATGTCTCATAGCTACGCAAGTGTTTGAGAGTGCCCGATGAAGTAGTTCCAACTGATACACTTGACATTCAATACACTCTCGAGTATAAAGAACATCCTATCAGAATTCTGGGTAGAGATACCAAAGAGACCTGAAGCAAAACTATTCCTATGTGCAAGATCCAATGGAGCAACCACACTGAGAGAGAAGCAACATGGGAGAAAGAGTCTGACCTCCGGCTATGATACCCTTACCTCTTCGAAGAGTACGTTACGCTTTAATCTCGAGGACGAGATTCTGTTAAGGGGGTAGGACTGTAACAACCCAAAAATCCACACACCAAAAATCACAACTACAAAATTTTTGTGTTAGCCCTATGTGATGTTGAGTGACACATGTAGAAGCCCAACCCTAGTTTTGGATTGGATGTGACCCAACTAGGTTAAAATCATAAGCACAGTTTGGTTTTATGCCACATGAGTAATTAAATTCCTAAATAAATAAATCATGCATGCATCCTTAGACCCACTTGTGATTTGGATTCTTTTGCCTTATGTGATGTTTAACTAACTTACTTAATATTTATGATAAACCCTAACCAAATTGGCGACAAATAAAAGAGGAAGGAGAGAAGAGGGAGCAGCAGCAGCCGAGGCCTACTCGGCCTTGCAAACCAGCCCGCCTGCCCTTTCACGCACGTAGCCCATGAAGCCGGCCCAGCATCACCGCCCGCACGTGCACAGCCACTGACAAGCCAAGCCCGCTCGTCAGCCATCACGCACAGCACGCAGCCACATCGCGCCAAGCGCCTGATGACCCGACCCCGCTTGTCAGCACAGTAGCATCTTCTTCCTCTCGCCCACGCATTCTCCACCACGTGATCGGGAGCCGACCAGCGTGGCAGGCGTGGGCCTAGGGTCACACAAATCGCATGACCTTGTTCCCCTTGCGCCGCGCCTACGCTACCGCACGTGCGCCGTCGGATGCGCTGCACGTATCACCACTGCTCGATCACCGTCCGCCATTGGAGCCCTTGGAGCTTGGCTATAAAAGCCAATGTCTGTGAGCCCTAACCCTCAACCCGTTCACCGCCGCCGCTGGTGGCACAGCACCACACAGCGTCAAGCCGAGAGAGAGGGAGGAGGGAGAAGCAAGGTGGAGAAGGAAGCCGCTGCGGGGAGGACCTCGCCGGAGCCAGGAACGTCGCCCCGATCAGCTACAGTGACGTAGCTGCTTGGCACGGCACTGCATCGCCTCATCACGGCCGCGCCACACCACCGCACCGCCATCCAACCACCATGAACCCTACGGTGAGTCATCTTGCTGAGACCATCTCCCTAGCCAAATGGAACGTGCACCGCCATGATCGAAACCTTGCTGAAGCTTCGAGTTCCGGCCTAGCCCAACTGGTTAGCTAGGGAGACCGCCATGGCCATGCTTGCCGAGACCCAGGACGCGCCGTGCATGCTGCCATCAGCCAAAAGGAGGACCCCAGCCATGATGTTGTAAATCGGAGCAGGAGCGCACATGCATGGACACGCTCACCATGGCCGAGAGCACAACCATGGCAAAACCACCGCGTCTTCTATGTTGCGGTAAAGGCGACGTTGACACCCCGATTGGCTCCACCATGACGAGATACACACCACGCTCACCTTAGCCGAGGAAGAGGCCCACTGGAGCCCTGCGTTGCCACACCGCACCTCGTCGGAGCACCATCGCCTCTGTTTTGCCCCCACCACCATGGCCAGAGCCACTGGGAGCACCAGGAGCTCCATCAACACGCCCACCATGTCCGTAGAAGCACCGGGGAGCTCACACGCTCCTCCAACTAGGCTCTCGCTACCACCGCAGCCTTGTCCATGCACGCCGATGAACCCATGCCGCTGTTCACCATGGCCGGGACCCTATGAAGCCCCAGCTGCCACCTTGACCCCACTGCTGCACTCACCGAGGCATGGGGAAACTATTGCCTACCCTAATCGAACGCTAGCGCCGCCGCGGGTGCTTGCCGGTGACCTCACTACCGGCGGGAGCCCCATCGGGGAAGGGAAAGGGGATTTTCCCCTCGTCGACCATGTCGACCACATCTCGAGCAGCTCCAACCACGACCACGCCGACCACATCCCGAGCAGCTCCGCCGAGCAGCTCCGACCACGACCACGTCCTGAGCAGCTCCGCCGAGCACTGACCACGACCTCACCGACCACGACCATGCTGACCATGTCCCGAGCAGCTCCACCGAGCAGCTCTGACCACGACCACATCATGCACGTGAACCAAACCCTAGGAAGGAGTAAGTGGACCAAGTCCATCATAGACCGGCTCTGCGGTCTATGGACCAACATAGGCTTGTTCACCATGAACCACGCCTCACCTGCGCCCGTGGATCACGGCCCGTTAGTGGCCCAGTAAGACGACATGGCTGCACCAGCACGCGCCACATGGCAAGCCAAAGCCTAGCCCGTATCCAGGCCCAACTAGCCCAGTCAAGGCTCGACCTATATTGACCATTGATCGGTCAACGTTGACCGTTGACCAGGGCCACATGTCAGTGACACCGCCAGCGGGACCCCACCAGTCAGCTCGGAACCGAGATGATGACTCCATGCTGACGTCATGATAGTGTCAGCATGCCATGTGGACCAGTCACAGGGTGACACGTGTCAGCCTAGGATCAATTCAGCCTTCTCCATTTTCAGAAATGATTGAAACTTCAGAAATTCATAACTAATTCATACGAACTCAGAAAAATACAAGACTAGGACCAAAATTCATCTAAAATCAAGCTCTACGCAATGAACCCATGTTTGAGTGCATTTGGCTCTTTTGAATTTTCATTGCTTTTTGTGCTATTCTATAGACGTCGCTAACGCAACTATAATGCGATCGCTTGTAGACTCGAAGGAGAACCAGACGGACGAGGACTGAGAGTACCGTGAGGAGTACGGAGACGACTTCACTGAAGGTGCCACATCCCACCCAATCTCGTAGCACCTATTACGCATGGCTAATATAGAACCGCTATTGCTTTACTTTACTGCTATAATCATACTATGATAGACCTTGCATGGTAGTATGCTTACTTGATGGCCTTTACCTTGATGCAACCTTACCTCTGCATACCCTGCTATTAGGCTAGACACACGCTTACTGCTATATTTCATTGCTTATACTTCTACTACGCTTATACTACATTAATGCGTGGTGGAAACTGGTGTTATCTGGACTATGGGGAGAGTGATGCGTGTGTGACTTGGGTGTGTGGAGGGTGAGGGTTGTGTCGACCAAGTTGGAGTATAAGACGAGCCTGGGGCAAGTCTTGCCATGGGGTGCTACCTGGGCACCCTTGGAAATGGATATCTGTGGTGGGTAAATGGTATACGAGGTGGTCCTAGGTGTGAACCTGTGATGGGAGGAGCCCGGGGTGGAGGTGCTGTGGTGGCACGGTAAATGGAAACCCTGATGAAGACATTCTAGCTTGGTCATCCCTAAGGACTTACTAGTACTCAGATTCACCGGGAAGCCTTACGTACCACTCGCCCTATATGGTGCGGGACGGCCGGACTACTGGGTAGGATATTGCCACTACTGCTAGGTTGATAGCGGACAGTGTAAGGAGGTACGGGGCACAGAGGATTCCCCCACACCCTTCCGAGACTTCATGGAGACCTTGTGGACCCGGCTCATGACTCACAGTTTCAGCCACCCCAGACTAGACTTGGGGTGTACCAGGGCTGAATGGTAGAGTGGCATTATCCTAGGCTAGCAAGCGGCCAGAATCAGCCCAGTTGATGACGGTCAGCGAAGAAGGCAGATCTTGTGGTTATGTAAAACCTCTGCAGAGTGTATGGTTGATCGATCGATACATGAGCCAACTTGTCGGCTATGGACCTTTCCTAGGTTTCGCTTAAACTAGATAGAGAGATGAGTCCTTCTCTTCTTCCCCTGTGAGAGAGTGCCGGACGTAGCCAGGGGCTACAGGCCTTGAGACAGTGCCGAGAGGGAGTTGGCCTATCAATTGAGCGATGGTATGGTGATGGTGTGGAGATGGTGGTATATCGATCCTAGGATCGAAACCTAGCTCTGGACGGAAATGGGGTGGAATGGGTGTGGGAATGGTGTTAAAACTTGACCAACTATTATTATACACTTGATATGCTAATACATAGGAAACCCCAGCCTTATAGGTTCCTTTTTATTATATCCAACTTGCATCCAATTTCCATAAAGCAATGCTCATAAGGTGGGAGTGGCCAGTACAAATCGTACTGATAAATTTTGGCACACAGGTTCTGCTGAGGAGTATAGCTCTGAGGAGTTTGACGGTTGAGGGGTTCGTTCCTACGCTCGAGTTTGGTGATCTTATCTTCAAGCTGTTCTGAATGAATGCTACTTTGGATCCCACCAATGTGGCGATGTAATAATTTATGTAATTCCGCACTATTTGTACTCTGATATTATCATTGTACGGATGTGGTATTCAACTAGAATTTGGGTAATATGATCTACAACGGTCATAATACACTTCGACTCTGTGGATTTCCCTTCGCAGAAATCAGGTCACTTCAGCTGGGAATCATGTTTTTGCGGCGGCGATGGAGCTATGCGACGGCGGAGCTGCTCAGCAATAGCGGAGCCGGCGCTGCGCTGCAGCTGCGAGCGGGTGAAGGCGAAGGAAGTGAAAATTGGACTGGCGGGCTGGTCGGGCAGGCGCGTGGGGGTTCAAGCACTGGCCTGCAACGCCAGGACAGCCACGGCACGTGGCTGCGTGGTCAGGCGGCCAGCGATGGGTGGCGCCACACGGCGGTGGTTTTCTAAAATCGGATAGTCACTGTAGCTCGCCATTCAGAGTTTTGTCGACGCCTGACAGCGACATTTAATGGTGCTTGATCTCTTAAACCGTGACGAATCAGTGAAAACCATATACAAGAAAGTTGTAAAGCTATGATAGGGCTACAACAATGCTTCAGAAATCACCAGCTAAAACTCAACGGATCATGAGTTATATCAAGCTAAAGTCAGCTTGATCAAACTGACATTGCATCAAGGACTTAGAAATTTTTCTAAGTGTTGAATCAGCCTTCAATACTGACTTGTGGGTCCTTTTTGAATATGTTGTGCACATTTTCATGACTTGGCTTCTAAACAAAGTTTGTTCCTTATAAAATTTGCTACAACTTTGCTTTAGGTTTCTCAGACATGCAAACAATCTAAGCTACACTTTTTAAACAGTCAAACACAAGGGTTTAGGGGTCAAAATAAGTCAAACCACTATTTGAAATCATAATTAGGCAACATGATCAATATGAACAATGTTCCAAATGACATTCTAGGTGTCACTAAGTTGTTCAAGAGAATTATTAGCCACACCACACCTTGGTCACAGAAGAATCAAGCATTGTATGTACTAAAACAATGAAAAACACATGAAATGTTACATTTGTTTTATAGTCATGTTTCATATGTTTCATGATCTTGTTGCATGGTACTAACTAGTTTTGTTTCACTAAACTGAGTTGCACATGTTGCACTTAAGTGTTGCACACTATTCATCTCATAAAAGAAACAACACACATGAAATATGCAACATGTTGCAATGTTTCGAAATCATGTTTCATGTGATATAAGCTTATGAATGGATGAATGATGCTCATGTTCATGAGATGCAAGTGCAAATGTGGAAGCCAAACACCTGGGGTGTTACACAGGTCAAACACTAGAAGGCCACCAACGACAAAGTGAAGGCTAACCTCGTCCTCCATGACATCATCGAGGGCTACAAGGACATCAGCGATGTGACCCTAGAGCTCCTCGCCAACATCAAGAAGGTGATGGAGAAGCACATGGAGGAAGCTACCAACACAATCGACAACAACCTCATTGTGTGTTAGTCATGAGTTTTATTACTCCATTTTCATTAGTGCCTATATATGCATCTTGCATCATGTGTCACATATGAGCACATCTTATTTGTGAGTTACACTTACACTCTATATAAGGTGAACATAGTTGAAATTTTTGAGATAATTAAATTTATTAGAGTGGTTTCTAGACCATATTCTGTGTTAGTCACACTTAATACTGAGGTGTACCCTATGTCATGGTTAAACAATTATGTAAAACTATTTTCTAGCTCTAATTCTCTGTTTATCTAATTAACTTCCATTGGAATACATAGATGCTATAATTTATACCACATGAGTACATCCACCCTCAGCGATGTCTCCACTATCATCGTGGTGACGCATGGCCTAGGGGGCCAAGCCGACCGTCTAGCCAGCGGCGCCAGAGACCACGGTCGTGCTATAGAGGTACGCAACAACTGACTCCTAGAGGAACATGTTGGACCAATATGAGTTCCTAAATGGGTGCATCGCTACGCTGAAGACATAGGTCAAACCCCGGAAGGCCCACCAACGACGAAGTGAAGGTTAACCTAGTCCTCCACGATGTCATCTAGGGCTACATGGCATTGGCGATGTGCACCTTGAGCTCCTCACCAACATCAAGAAGGTGTTGGAGAAGCACATGGAGGAAGCAACCAACAAAATCAACAACAACCTCATTGTGTGTTAGTTACGAGTTTTATTACTTCATTTTCATTGTTGCCTATATATGTGTCTTGCATCATGTGTCACATACGAGCTTATTTGTGAGTTGCACTTACACTCTATATAAAGTGAAGATGGTTGACATTTTCTAGATAGTTAAACTTATTGGAGTGGTTTCTAGACCATATTCTGTGTTAGTCACACTTAATACTGAGGTGTACCCTATGTCGTGGTTATAGAATGACGTAAATCTATTGTCCAACTTTGATGCTCTGTTTATCTATTTAACTTTCATTGGAATACATAGAAATTCTACAATTTATACCACATGAGTACATCCACGCTTAGCGACATCTCCACCATCATCGTGGTGATGCATGGCCTGGTGGGGCCGGGCCGACCGTCTGGCCAGGGGCGCGAGAAACCTCGGTCATGTTGCAGAGGTACGCAACAACTAACTCCTCGAGGAACACGTTGGACCAGGATGACGAGTTCCTAGGTGGGCGCATCGCTGAGCTAAAGACGCAGGTCAAACACCAGAAGGCCACCAACGACGAAGTGAAGGCTAACCTCGTCCTCCATGACATCATCCAGGGCTACAAGGACATCGACGATGTGCCCCTCGAGCTCCTCGCCAACATCAAGAAGGTGATGGAGAAGCACATGGAGGAAGCTACCGACACAATCGACAACAACCTCATTGTGTGATAGTCATGAGTTTTATTACTCCATTTTCATTATTGCCTATATATGCATCTTGCATCATGTGTCACATACGAGCGCATCTTATTTGTGAGTTACACTTACACTCTATATAAGGTGAACATAGTTGAAATTTTCGAGATAATTAAATTTATTAGAGTGGTTTCAAGACCATATTTTGTGTTAGTCACACTTAATACTGAGGTGTACCCCTGTGTCATGGTTAAACAATTATGTAAAACTATTTTCTAGCTCTGATGCTTTGTTTATCTAATTAAGTTCCATTGGAATACATAGATGCTATAATTTATACCACATGAGTACATCTGCCCTCAGCGACATCTCCACTATCATCGTGGTGACGCATTGCCTGGGGGGCCAAGCTGACTGTCTGGCCAGCGGCATCGGAGACCACGATCATGCTGCAGAGGTACGCAGCAACTGACTCCTCCTAGAGGAACACGTTGGACCAAGACGAGTTATTAGATGGATGCATTGCTATGCTGAAGACATAGGTCAAACACCAGAAGGCACGCCAACGATGAAGTGAAGGCTAACCTTGTCCTCCACGATGTCATCCAGGGCTACATGGCATTGGTGATGTGCCCCTTGAGCTCCTCGCCAACATCAAGAAGGTGTTGGAGAAGCGCATGGAGGAAGCAACCAACACAATCAACAACAACCTCATTATGTGTTAGTTATGAGTTTTATTACTTCATTTTCATTGTTGCCTATATATGTGTCTTGCATCATGTGTCACATACGAGCTTATTTGTGAGTTGCACTTACACTCTATATAAAGTGAACATGGTTGACATTTTCTAGATAATTAAACTTATTGGAGTGGTTTCTAGACCATATTCTATGTTAGTCACACTTAATACTGAGGTGCACCCTATGTCGTGGTTATAGAATGATGTAAATCTATTGTCCAACTTTGATGCTCTATTTATCTATTTAACTTTCATTGGAATACATAGAAATTCTACAATTTATACCACATGAGTACATCCACGCTTAGCGATGTCTCCACCATCATCATGGTGATGCATGGCCTAGTGTGGCCGGGCCGACCTTCTGGCCAGTGGTGCCAGAAACCTCGGTCATGTTGCAGAGGTATGCAACAACTAACTCCTCCTCGAGGAACACGTTGGACGAGGACGACGAGTTCCAAGGTGGGCGCATCGCTGAGCTAAAGACGTGGGTCAAACACCAGAAGGCCACCAACGACGAAGTGAAGGCTAACCTCGTCCTCCATGACATCATCGAGGGCTACAAGGACATTGGCGATGTGCCCCTCGAACTCCTCGCCAACATCAAGAAGGTGATGGAGAAGCACATGGAGGAAGCTACCAACACAATCGACAACAACCTCATTGTGTGTTAGTCATGAGTTTTATTACTCCATTTTCATTAGTGCCTATATATGCATCTTGCATCATGTGTCACATATGAGCACATCTTATTTGTGAGTTACACTTACACTCTATATAAGGTGAACATAGTTGAAATTTTTGAGATAATTAAATTTATTAGAGTGGTGTCTAGACCATATTCTGTGTTAGTCACACTTAATACTGAGGTGTACCCTATGTCATGGTTAAACAATTATGTAAAACTATTTTCTAGCTCTGATTCTCTGTTTATCTAATTAACTTCCATTGGAATACATAGATGCTATAATTTATACCACATGAGTACATCCACCCTCAGCGATGTCTCCACTATCATCGTGGTGACGCATGGCCTAGGGGGCCAAGCCAACCGTCTAGCCAGCGGCGCCAGAGACCACGGTCGTGCTATAGAGGTACGCAGCAACTGACTCCTAGAGGAACATGTTGGACCAATATGAGTTCCTAAATTGGTGCATCGCTATGCTGAAGACATAGGTCAAACCTCGGAAGGCCCACCAACGACGAAGTGAAGGTTAACCTAGTCCTCCACGATGTCATCTAGGGCTACATGGCATTGGCGATGTGCCCCTTGAGCTCCTCACCAACATCAAGAAGGTGTTGGAGAAGCACATGGAGGAAGCAACCAACACAATCAACAACAACCTCATTGTGTGTTAGTTACGAGTTTTATTTCTTCATTTTCATTGTTGCCTATATATGTGTCTTGCATCATGTGTCACATACGAGCTTATTTGTGAGTTGCAATTACACTCTATATAAAGTGAACATGGTTGACATTTTCTAGATAATTAAACTTATTGGAGTCATTTCTAGACCATATTCTGTGTTAGTCACACTTAATACTGAGGTGCACCCTATGTCGTGGTTATAGAATGACGTAAATCTATTGTCCAACTTTGATGCTCTACTTATCTATTTAACTTTCAATGGAATACATAGAAATTCTACAATTTATACCACATGAGTACATCCACGCTTAGCGACGTCTCCACCATCATCGTGTCGATGCATGGCCTGGTGGGGCCGGGCCGACCGTCTGGCCAGTGGCGCGAGAAACCTTGGTCATGTTGCAGAGGTATGCGACAACTAACTCCTCCTCGAGGAACACGTTGGACTAGGATGACGAGTTACTAGGTGGGCGCATCGCTAAGCCAAAGACGCAGGTCAAACACTAGAAGGCCACCAACAACGAAGTGAAGGCTAACCTCATCCTCCACGACATCATCCAGGGCTACAAGGACATCGGCAATGTGCCCCTTGAGCTCCTCGCCAACATCAAGAAGGTGATGGAGAAGCACAAGGAGGAAGCTACCGACACAATCGACAACAACCTCATTGTGTGATAGTCATGAGTTTCATTACTCCATTTTCATTATTGCCTATATATGCATCTTGCATCATGTGTCACATACGAGCGCATCTTATTTGTGAGTTACACTTACACTCTATATAAGGTGAACATAGTTGAAATTTTCGAGATAATTAAATTTATTAGAGTGGTTTCTAGACCATATTTTGTGTTAGTCACACATAATACTGAGGTGTACCCCTGTGTCATGGTTAAACAATTATGTAAAACTATTTTCTAGCTCTGATGCTCTGTTTATCTAATTAACTTCCATTGGAATACATAGATGCTATAATTTATACTGCAAGAGTACATCCGCCCTCAGCGACGTCTCCACTATCATCGTGGTGATGCATGGCCTAGGGGGCCAAGCTGACCATCTAGCCAGCGATGCCGGAGACCACGGTCGTGCTATAGAGGTACACAACAACTGACTCCTCCTAGAGGAACATGTTGGACCAAGACGAGTTCCTAGATGGACGCATCGCTATGCTGAAGACACAGGTCAAACACCAGAAGGCACGCCAACGATGAAGTGAAGGCTAACCTTGTCCTCCACGATGTCATCCAGGGCTACACGGCATTGGCGATGTGCCCCTTGAGCTCCTGGCCAACATCAAGAAGGTGTTGGAGAAGCGCATGGAGGAAGCAACCAACACAATCAACAACAACCTCATTTTGTGTTAGTTACGAGTTTTTTTTACTTCATTTTCATTGTTGCCTATATATGTCTTGCATCATGTGTCACATATGAGCTTATTTGTGAGTTGCACTTACACTCTATATAAAGTGAACATGGTTGACATTTTCTAGATAATTAAACTTATTGGAGTGGTTTCTAGACCATATTCTATGTTAGTCACACTTAATACTAATGTGTACCCTATGTCGTGGTTATAGAATGACGTAAATCTATTGTCCAACTTTGATGCTCTTTTTATCTATTTAACCTTGTCCTCCATGACATCATCGAGGTTTACAAGGACATCGGTGATGTGCCCCGCGAGCTCCTCGCCAACATCAAGAAGGTGATGGAGAAGCACATGGAGGAAGATACCTACACAATCGACAACAATGTCATTGTGTGTTAGTCATGAGTTTTATTACTCCATTTTCATTATTGCCTATATATGCATCTTGCATCATGTGTCACATACGAGCGCATCTTATTTGTGAGTTACACTTACACTCTACATGAGGTTAACATAGTTGAAATTTTCAAGATAATTAAATTTATTAGAGTGGTTTCTAGACCATATTCTGTGTTAGTCACACTTAATACTGTGGTGTACCCCTGTGTCGTGGTTAAACAATTATGTAAAACTATTTTTTAGCTCTGATGCTCTGTTTATCTAATTAACTTCCATTGGAATACGTAGATGCTATAATTTATACCACATGAGTACATCCACCCTCAGCGACGTCTCCATTGTCATCGTGGTGACACATGGCCTGGGGGGCCAAGCCGACCATCTGGCTAGTAGTGCCGATGACCATGGTCGTGCTGCAGAGGTACGCAGCAACTAACTCCTCCTAGAGGAACATGTTGGACCAGGATGAGTTCCTAGATGGGCCCATCGCTACGCTAAAGACACAGGTCAAACACCATAAGGCCCACCAACGATGAAGTGAAGGCTCACCTTGCCCTCTAGGACATCATCTAGGGCCACATGGCATTGGTGATGTGCCCCTTGAGCTCCTCGCCAACATCAAGAAGGTGTTGGAGAAGTGCATGGAGGAAGCAACCGACACAATCAACAGTAGCCTCATTGTGTGTTAGTTATGAGTTTTATTACTTCATTTTCAATGTTGCCTATATGTGGATCTTGCGTCATGTGTAACATATGAGCACATCTATATATTTGTGAGTTACACTTACACTCTATATAAAGTGAACATGGTTGACATTTTCTAGATATTTAAACTTGTTAGAGTGGTTTCTAGGCCATATGTTGTGTTATTCACACTTAATACTGAGGTGTACCCTATGTCGTGCTTAAAGAATTATGTAAAACTATTGTCCATCTTGGGCTCCACCATGTCATCCAGGGCTACAAGGACATCGGCGATGTGCTCCTCGAGCTCCTCGCCAACATCAAGAAGGTGATGGAGAAGCACATGGAGGAAGCTACCGACACAATCGATGACAAGCTCCTTGTGTGTTAGTCATGAGTTTTATTACTTCACTTTCATTATTCCCTATATATGCATCTAGCATCATGTGTCACATATGAGCGCATCTTAATTGTGAGTTACACGTACACTCATATAAAGTGAACATGGTTGACATTTTCTTGATAATTGAACTTATTAGAGTGTTTTTAGACCATATTCTATGTTAGTCACACTTAATACTAAGGTGTACCCAGTGTCGTGGTTAAAGAATTATGTAAAACTATTTTCTAGCTCTGATGCTATGTTTATCTAATTAACTTCCATGGGAATGCATAGATGCTTTAATTTATACCACATGAGTACATCCGTCATCAGCGACGTCTCCACCGTCATTGTGGTGGCGCATGGCCTAGGGGGCCAAGCCGACCGTCAGGCTAGCGACGCCGAAGACCACGGTCATGCTATAGAGGTACGTAGCATCTGACTCCTCATGGAACATGTTGGACTAGGACAAGTTCCTAGATGGGCGCATTGTCGTGCTAAAGACAGGTCAAACACCAGAAGGCCTGCCAATGATGAAGTGAAGGCTAACCTCATCTTGTCTTAGTTATGAGTGTTATTACTTCATTTTCAGTGTTGCCTATATATGCATCTTGCATCATGTGTCACATACGAGAGCATCTTATTTGTGAGTTGCACTTACACTCTATATAAAGTGAACATGGTTGACATTTTCTAGATAATTAAACTTATTGGAGTGGTTTATAGACCATATTCTGTGTTAGCATTTACACCAAAATTTGGAAGGAGAGTCACAGGGACCCAAAAGCTCCCAGGATCGTATCAACAAGGGATCAGTTACGGGTGGATCAGAAATAGCTGATTCAGATGCAAAGTCTAGGAATCAGCTTTCTTCAGACAGCACCAGCAGATAACTACAGAGGCTATGCTCGACGCCAGGAAGAAAACGTGTCGGACTCTACAAAAAAGGGAAAGATTAGAGTCCAAGTTATCTTAAATTAGGAACGTTTTCATTTTATGCCAAAGTTTGTAACAAATCATGCTCGAGTAGGATTCATGTTTAGGCTCTGGGTATAAATACCAAACCCTGGCTATTGTAGAATCAACCAATCAATCAAATACAAGTTAATTACTTTTCTCGGCTCCGGCCACCCCTTAGGAGTAGGAGTAGAGTAGATCTCGGCGAGTTCTTTGGCAAGTACGGCTGCATCGATCCGGTCGGCCTCCACTGCTTGTTGTAAGTACCGCCATGGTTTATACCTTTGTTCGTATGGCTGCATCGATCTAGTCGACCCCCACTGTGGCTCTAGTATAAGCTAGTTATCGACTCTTGCCAAATTCAAGTATGGCCTGTGTGATTCTGCCTCACACCCCACTGCTTGAATTGGATCAAGGTCAAGTTATCGGCTCTATCTTAGAGTGGCAGTCTTTAGTAGATTCATTAAGTTACCGATATTGCTTATTGCTTTCATTGTTTATCTAATTACAGCAATATCACTCTGCCTGATTGAGATTGATCTGGATTGGCCTTATATCTTGTTTAACTCATCGTTTGCTAATCTAAAACTGATCTAATCTACATTTTAAGCAATGAGTTATGTTTTTATCGGCTGTTTTGCGTCAATCTTAATCGTGCATAGCGTGTGGTTAAGGCATGTTCGATCTTGAGTAGATCTATCGGTTAGCGAGAACCGTTTCATGGCCCGTCATCATGGCCTATGGGATTCTACCTCTCACCCCACTGTTGGCACCATGGAGTGGGGATCGTTGGTTGATAGACCCGTTCCTGAGAAGACATGACCTTAACTGTGCGCTATGCCTGAATTGGCTGTTTTGCCGATATCGAATGCTTTCACGAACAGTTCACATCACGAGATCGTTGAAGTAGAGATAAGTTGAAAGATGTGTTAGCCCCATGATCTTGTTATTGTATTATGGCCTGCATGATTCTGCCTCATGCCCCACTGATATTAGTAATGAGTTAGGGTTGTTGAGTCTATTGTTGTTTCTACGGCCTGCATGATTCTGCCTTATGTCCCACTGGTTATGGCGATAGATGAGATCTAACATGTTTATTAGACTTATCTTTATTAAATGATTAAGTGATGTTGAATTGTTTCTTTATATAAAAAGGAGTTTGGTTACTCATAATCATTGGCTTAGTATGGACCGATCATCATTGATATCTTATTGCCATTGATTAATATTCGTTTAAATGATGTTTATCCTGAATGATAACCGATTCTCCTCACATGACCCCATGAGCTCTAACTGACTTATTCTCATGAATATACTGGAATCGGCTATTTAGCCGATTTCCTTTCATATCGGCTCTCACAGCCATATATTCGGGACTGTCTAGCAACACTGGCAAGTTCTGCCCTTAACTACTGATTAACTTTCTCTCCTTGTCAATTACAGGGTCAAATTGACTGGCATGCCTTAGGAGGATTGCACAGGATCGACCACCCCTGTGCTGAAGCTAGGTGGATCTACTCCATTGAGCGGACCCTTCCGGCTTGCTGCGTGTGTCCTCGGCACGAGATGAAATTCTGTGTCGACACACGTTTCTGGCACGCCCAGTGGGACACCACAATTGTCATGGCGGTTCACAACAACGACAGCATCCTTATGGTACATTATGAAGACCTGCCTGATGAAGATAAGGATACCATCAACAAAGCTACAGAAGAATTTTAGAAGAAGTGTTTGTTGTCCTACACCAAAACACGTGACAGCACAATTATTCAGAAATTTCCACTACCAAGAGTTCTACTACATGGGCAGACAGATACGGTCGAAGCTGAAGACAGGCATTTCTTTACGGAAGCCATAGACAAGTCTGTTCGTGATGCCATATTAAGCCGCAATGAAGCTTTCGTTGATGCGTTTCACAACACCATGAAAGAGGCGATTCATGGATTTCCAGTTGGTCAGGTTGGATCGACTTGTTATAATATTCTAGATCCATCGACTTAAGGGACTAGTCAAGTTAGTACCAGCCATCAAGAAGCAACATCCAAACACTTCAAGGTTCATCTAAACAAACTCCGGGTACTGCTACAAATCAGATACAGTATAAT
This sequence comes from Miscanthus floridulus, assembly GCF_019320115.1. Lineage (NCBI taxonomy): Eukaryota > Viridiplantae > Streptophyta > Magnoliopsida > Poales > Poaceae > Miscanthus > Miscanthus floridulus. The sequence goes on from NW_027096885.1 coordinate 47,277, forward strand.
TCTAGACTGTCAGTACAGCATGTGCAGCAACCAGCGGGGCAAAGTAAAAACCAGATGATCAATTTTGGCACATCAGGCCACATACCATCGTCGGCTCAGAAGATAGCACCATCAATTCAAAGGATCCATAGAGATATAGATCCTTATGTCTATAATTAGAGACTTCAAGCAGCAAGCCAGCAAAGGACCCAATAGATTAAGATTCCACAAGGCCATCACTATGGCATGGATTATAACACCCTCCACATGATACCAAATCTAGGATATCAAGGCACGCGGGATTTCAATCCATAGATGGGTCAGCAAGTACTGAGAAATCCAAATCCGTAGGCTGACGAGTTGCTGCTCAAGGTGACCGAGATGATGAAGAACTAGTTCGGTTTGAAGCCAAAAGGAATGACTTTTTCATACAAATGCCCATATCCAGAATGATGTGATTTGGTTGCTCTTCCTGCAAATTACAGGCTCCCAGAGTTCACCAAGTTCACTAGTCAAGATGGTACAAGCAAAATAGAACATGTTAGTCAGTATCTTACACAGTTGGGTGAAGCATCAGTTGAAGATGCCCATCAAGTTCGTTTCTTCTCCTTGTCCCTATCAGGGTCGGCCTTCACTTGGTTCTTGTCATTACCAATCAACTCCATTGCCAATTGGGCCGACCTAGAGAAGAAGTTTCATACATATTTTTACACCAGGACTGGAGAGAAGAAAATAACCGATTTGACAACCATGAGACAGAGGACTAATGAATCAGGCACTAAGTTTCTTCAGAGATTCTGAGAGACTAAGAATCTGTGTTTCTCATTGAGCTTGGCCGATGATTAGCTAGCTGCTTTAGCCATCCAAGGAATGCTGCCAATGTGGAAAGAAAAGCTGCTAGGACAAGAGTTTGACAACTTGGGACAATTGGCTCAACGGGTAGCAGCGCTCAATAGCCAATTCCAGAGTATGCACAAAGATACCCGATTCCAGAAGAGCACCACAGTAGCCGAAACTTATGATCCATACTAAATTGAAGATGGCTATGAAGATGAAGAAGAGGAGGTTGCTGTAGCTGAATGGAATTGGGGCAAGAAGACAGTAATGGTGCTAAATCCTTGGGGAGGAGGAGTTAAGGAGAGCTATGACTTTGATGTCACGAAATTGGACAAGCTTTTTGATTTCTTGCTTGAGAAGGGGCAGATCAAGTTGCCCAATGGTCATGTCATGTTTCCCCCTGATCAGTTGAAGAACAAGAAGTTCAACAAATTCCATAACGCTACTTCTCATTCCACTAATGAATGCAGAATCTTCAGGCAACATATACAGAGAGCTATTCAGCAAGGGAGGCTCAAATTCGATACACCTCGAAAGATGAAAGTCGATGATAATCCTTTCCCAGGAGATTAGAACATGGTTGATGTTGGGCTGTTCAAAGGAAAAACCAAGGTCCTAACATTGACCAAATCGAGAGAAGCTGGGACAGTTGATCCTGAAATGCAAATATCGGCTGATGAGTACAGAGAGATTAGAAGACATCGTGCCAAACAAAAGAGCCGATACGAGCAGAGGAAGACATCGAAAGCAGAGACATCAAAGCCGTGGGTCACATCTTGGATTCTATTGAATAAATGGTAGCGGCAGAAGAAAAAGGATTATCAACATTGGTTAAAAGATCAAGCATACCAGCATCAATTAGAAGAAGAGAGGTATGAAAGGGAACAAGCTAAATTACATTGGAATTGTTCCTTCTTTAGGCATTGCTGTAATGAAGGTTTTAAGTTGCCTACCAGACACGACTGTCCAGAATGTAGCAATCAATATCGTGAGTATAGGCAATCTCGAACCAACCGCTGGTCTATCCATGCTAAAGATGCAAATCATCATAACAACATGGATCGGCACTTAAAAACGAAAGTGTTCATGATCAGTTGGGAAAAAGAGTCATTGGACAGGATTGGGTTGATCATGAAGAGGAAGGCACTGAAAGAAGATACACATGGCAGGAAGGCCAGTGGTGCCCAGGAGATTTGACGAGAAGCCAAAAGAGGAGGGTACAACGCCTAAGGAATAGAGAGATGGAACAGGCTCAGGCACCTGGTAAAACTCAAGTATGGCATACCAGCAGATAGCTGATAAGAGGCAATCATCGGCTAATATCTAAATGGCTTTTCTATTACCACCTGAATTCAGAGCTCTAGCAGATCAGGAAGTTTATTCAAACTTCGACGAATCATAGTATGAAGAGATGGTTGCCAAGTTAATGGTTGTGCCGCAAGCAATATTTGATAAGCCAGTCAAGCATCAGCACTTAAAGGCTTTATATATGAAAGGTTTTGTTGATGGGAAGCCGATGAACAAGATGTTGGTGGATGGAGGTGCTTCTGTCAATATTATGCCCCACGCCACTTTCCGTAAGCTAGGCAAGGGACCAAGAGATTTGCTTGAGACCGACATGATGCTTAGAGACTTCAGAGGAAATACATCCAAGACCTAGGGGGCAATAAACGTCGAACTGACAATCGAGAGTAAAACTCTGCTCAACACGTTCTTTGTCATTGATGGGAAAGGATCATACAGTTTACTCCTCGATCATGATTGGATTCATGCGAATTGCTGCATACCGTCGACCATGCATCAGTGTTTGATTCAATGGCATGGAAATGATGTTGAACTGGTTCATGCTGATGAGTCCATAAGCATCGCAACAACCAATCTAGTCTTTTCGGAACTAGGAGATTTTGAGTGTTTTTCTGGCAAAACATGGGGAGGAGGCTTTATCAGGATTAATAATGAAGGCCAACAGCCGGTTCAAGCAATCGACTCTGAGAGTTTGTTTTGATCAATAGTCGTGGCGTTGCGTCAGCCATTAAGTTAAGGAAAAAGAAGCATTGAGTCTAGGAGATGGGTTTAGACCAACGCACATGAATGCTGAGTTAAAGTGTAAGTGCGATTCAGAGTTAAAGGATTTCTTAAGAGAAGTTCTATTTCGCTTAATAGGATGCTTGACTTGGATTGATCGATCGTTTGGAAGGAAAAATGCATGAAGGAAATGTTATGCTAACATCTGGACCTGCTAGCCGATCCGTTCTCAGCTCCAATAGCCGATACTAGGAGTATCGCCTCTAGTGCAAAAAGTAAAAATCTTCAAAGACAACAAAAGCCAATACGATATGTGTCGCCTATAGAGCAAAAACAAAAAGAAACATTCACAGTCATTGCACTGAGACGCATTCATGAAAGAGAAGTCTTTATTCATTGGTTCCCCTAAGTACAAACTAATCAAAGACCTTGTTTACCACATCCTGAGCGGATGTGATGTCCACTATGACCTCAGCTGCCATGGTAAATTCTTCAAGCAGGTCCTCGTGCAGGGTCGTCGCCTACTGGGAAGCCGGTCTCCATGGCATGGAGCTCGTACCCTGTCCGAACCTACGTCGCGGTCAACGCCACTGATGCGCTATGGCGAACGTCGTGGACGGTGATTTCCTAGACACGGGCCGGGATGTCTTGAAGATGAGCGTTAATAGAGGAACCTCGAGCATTGACGTGGTCCATTGCCACGTTCACCGCCAGTTGGAGAGACTCCAACCACGCCGTCAGGGCTGGTAATCACAGAAGAGGAAAAGCTATCAAGATAAAAATAGCCGAGAGCAGAATAAAGACGTTCCTGAGGCTCATCGTACCTACCACCGCGGCATCCGATTCAGTCAGCCATGCTCAAGCGGCGTTAGCCTCTTCCTCGGCCGCATGAAGAGCGGCCTGGGAAACCCCGAGGCGGATCTCTAGTTGGCCGGTCTCCTAGGTCGCCTCAGAGTAACAGTTCTGGCCATCCTCCACTCATGAAGGTAGCGCCGGGCGTCGTCGCCATTGTAGGAATCGGAGGAGTCCGACGACAAGGCCGGCATAGAAGATGCGGCTTTAGAAGGCCTACCGGCCCTAGAAAGAGGACGGAGACTATCATTCACAACAAACCTATAGGCAAGTCAGAACTGTTCATCATCATAAACAAGAAATGTCAATCTCACCTCATGCGCCAAAGACGCTGGTTCATCATCATATTCTCTTCTGGGATTTCCTCCGCCGCACGTTTGCCTTGGCGGTCTTCACCGGCCATGAAAAGTGATTGGATCTACGAAAGGGAGAAGAAAGAACCACTATAGGGTTTTCAACGGGCGGAGAAGAGTGAAGGAATAGTTGCGGATGGAGATGTGTTTGAGGCACAAGCCATCGACTGGTATTTGAAGACATGAAGCGAAGGGACTGACACCTCGAAATGCGCAAAAGGCAACCGCAATTAATAGGAAGCGAAGAGCCACTTCACCAATGTCGAAGAGAATACAACATCAGATGACCGAGGATAGCAGATCGAAGGACTCTCTTAAATGAAAGCCATGTCTCTAGACTTAATTAAATTAAGATCAGGAGTTCAGGATTGGCTGTATCGAATCGGCTCTTTGGCCAAAACAAAAATCCAATTGAACAACAGGGAATACGATTGATTCTACACAAGCTGATGATCTCGAGATTGATTCAGATAGCTCAACCTGTTCTGACCTTAACCAGTAGTTCCTATTTCTCTTGTTGGGTGACATCAGGTATCTTAGCCAGACTAGACTTGTGACAATCAATGGCAATAAGACTCTAGAAAAGACCTGGCATGGACTACTTTCAAGAGCCAAGAGCAGAGGAGCCAAATGATTTGTCAAGCCGAAGCCTACCAGAATTTTGTGATGGATGACTTTAAAGACTTGAGTTGCCTTCGGCTACATGCTCTTGAAAACATTGAAGCCAATAAACTGAGGATTGCAAGATATTACAATTAAAAGGCCAAGATCAAGCAATTTACTGAAGGAGACTTAGCGTGGAAATAAAATCACCGACCGGGGCACAACAAGTTTGGTGGAAGGTCACCCAACTGGGAAGGGCCTTATCGGATCAAGTGTTATGCACTTGGTAATGCTTGTATTTTGGGGATACTAAGAAGAAAAGGGAAATTCGGTAGAGCAATCAAATGGGAAATATTTGAAGGAATATTACCCTAGCGTTTGGATTGGTACTTAACAACCAATTTGCTCAGTCATCAGTTTTAGTAGCCGATGCCAGAAGGGTATCGCTGCTAGCAAGAAAGTAAACCCGAAGGGGTGAAGACCGGTACAATATGTATCGATCGTGCCGACAGAGTGATGTGCACAATATGGAGTACAAAACAAAGGACAAATCACTCAAGACGAAGAAATTGTTTGCTAAATACCACCTATTATAGGTTATGGGCTAGAAAACACTTTGCCTACTATGTCATCAGCCAGGGTATTGAAGGCCACAGAGTCGGCGGTGCTAAGGAAATCTTCAGTCAGACGCTCATGATCCCCAGGGTGCACCGCATCTGGGAAACCATGAGGAAGAAGCTGAAGATTGTGGCCGGAACGAGCCTATGCGGCAGCCAACGCCGTAGCAGCACCATGACGAACGCCATGAAGAGCGACCTCCTTGATGCGATTCAGGATGTCATACAGGCGAACTATTGGGACGGCACCTCTAGCGTTGACAAATCCTGCCGCGTACTCCGCAGCTAGTTGAAGGCTCTCCAGTTAGGCAGACGGATCTGAAAGGTTCAAAAGGGAGATGATTAGAATCCTAAAGGTGAAATTGAAAGGAAACAAAGGTCATGATATCTCACCCATAATTCTAGCCTCGGCTTTGGCCAATTTGTCATCCACTGAATCAGCCACGGGAGGCGATCGGCGTCGAGCCATGGCTAGGGTTGATTCTGCAAGAGAGAGACATTCGGCAAGTCCCTGGCTATGATTGTCGATGGCGGCAAGCAGATCATCATTGCCAATCTGCCGCCTCAGGTAGCAAGGAAGCTGGCGATAAGCTGTTGATGAGGAAGACCCAGAGGCCGAACGGAGTCGGCCCTATAACCTGAGGTAGTGGGCGCATCACGAGCTGCACCCTCTTAACGATGAAGGCACTAGCGTGATGATGCATATCTGTCGAGAGCCCCCTCAGCAAACCTTGTGTTGTTCTCCATGATCTCTAGCTTATGGAAAAACAGGGACTATACTGAGGATGCCGAGTGATTGAGACGAAGCGGGTTGTTGCTCGACCCTCAGCCGTAGCCCGTATATATAGCCCGGGGAGGCAAAATCAGTTTCGCCAGAGGTATGGAATTGAAATCAGAGACGGAAATGGATCGGCACCCCCAAGAATTTAGGGGATGGATAACGAAGAGATAGCACACTCAGACCCATTGCTCCCCCAAAATTGCGAAATATTAGAAATAGATTCAATGATTGTCCAGAGATCAACCTATCAAGGCTTCTTTGGATTGAAGGGAGCCTGAACCCTGTAAGGCCAAAGGTCATCATGACACGAATCAACATTGGCCCATTGTACCCAAGAAGAGGGAAAACCGCTCTCCCAGCATGTGATCAGTCGATTTCTCGGTAAATCGGGAAACTATGGGGAAGAAGCTGGTAGCTTTCCCGGTGGGCGTTTAGCGGAACGGACAAGGGAAAGGTGTCCATGCATTTTAGCCCTTGCAAACACTAGAACAGCTCTACGAGCATAGTGAGAAGACACATGTGATATCACAAGACTTCTTCTAGCCACAGTAGCTGATTCTCTTGCTCGACAAGGCGCTAGAATGAGCGACACAATCACCCTATGCACAAGAATTCTCCTAACCGCTCAAGATTTGCATAGCAAAGGGATAAACCATGGAGGATCCAGCAGGATCGGGGACACCCAAGGAGGCAGATAAAAGCGAAACATGACTGAATTGTTGAGTTTGCTCTCACCAGGGTCGGATAGCCATTTTTATAGCCGGCTTGGAAGGATGAATCCAAAACGCCCATGAAGCAATAATGCTCTGAAAAAGTTTTGAAACATGGGCTCATGGGTTGATATGGACGGTGGCAAATAGTAGACCCCAGATCAAGATTCCTTGCTAGTGACTATGGGCTTATCGGGAGCATGGACATGGTAATTTTGGAACAAATTTTCTTTTGTCCCAAAATTGGGGACATGTGTTTACACCTAAATTTGGAAGGAGAGTCATAGGGACCCAGAAGCTCCCAGGATCGTATCATCAAGGGATCAGTTGTGGGTGGATCAGAAATAGCTAATTTAGATGCAAAGTCTAGGAATCGGCTTTCTTCGGACAGCACCAGCAGATAACGACAGAGGCTACGCTCGATGCCAGGAAGAAAACATGTCGAACTCTACAAAAAAGGGAAAGATTAGAGTCCACGTTATCTCAAATTAGGAATGTTTTCATTTTGTGCCAAAGTTTGTAACAAATCATGCTCGAGTAGGATTCATGTTTAGGCTCCGGGTATAAATACCAAACCCCGACTATTGTAGAATCAACCAATCAATCAAATACAAGTCAATTACTTTTTTTGGCTTCGGTCACCCCTTAGGAGTAGCAGTAGAGTAGATCTCGTTGAGTTCTTCGACAAGTATGGCTGCATCGATCCGGTCGACCTCCACTGCTTGTTGTAAGTACCATCATGGTTTATACCTCTGTTCGTATGGCTGCATCGATCCGGTCGACCCCCACTGCGACTCTGGTATAAGCTAGTTATCGACTCTTGCCTAATTCAAGTATGGCCTATGTGATTCTGCCTCACACCCCACTGCTTGAATTGGATCAAGGTCAAGTTATCAGCTCTATCTTAGAGTGACAGTCTTTGGTAGATTCACCGATATTGCTTATTGCTTTCACTGTTTATCTAATTACAGCAATATCACTCTGCCCAATTGAGATTGATCTAGATCGGCCTTATATCTTGTTTAACTCATTGTTTGCTAATCTAAAACTGATCTAATCTACATCTTAAGCGATGAGTTATGTTTTTATCTGCTGTTTTGCGTCAATCTTAATCGTCCATAGCGTGCGGTTAAGGCATGTTCGATCTTGAGTAGATCTATCGGTTAGCGAGAACCGTTTCATGGCCCGTCATCATGGCCTGTGGGATTCTGCCTCTCACCCCACTGTTGGCACCGTGGAGTGGGGATCGTTGGTTGATAGATCCGTTCCTGAGAAGACATGACCTTAACTGTGCGCTATGCCTGAATCGGATGTTTAGCCGATATCGAATGCTTTCACAAACAGTTCACATCACGAGATCGTTGAAGTAGAGATAAGTTGAAAGATGTGTTAGCCCCATGATCTTGTTATTGTATTATGGCCTGCATGATTCTGCCTCATGCCCCCCTGATATTAGTAATGAGTTAGGGTCGTCGAGTCTATTGTTGTTTCTACGGCCTGCATGATTCTGCCTCATGCCCCACTGGTCATGGCGATAGATGAGATCTAACATGTTCATTTGATTTATCTTTATTAAATGATTAAGTGATGTTGAATTGTTTCTTTATATAAAAGGAGTTTGGTTACTCATAATCATTGGCTCAGTATAGACCGATCATCATTGATATCTTATTGCCATTGATTAATATTCGTTTAAATGATGTTTATCCTGAATGATAACCGATTCTCCTCACACGACCCCATGAGCTCTAACTGACTTATTCTCATGAATATACTGGAATCGGCTATTTAATCGATTTCCTTTCATATCGGCTCTCACAGTCGTATATTCAGTACTGTCTGGCAACACCGGCAAGTTCCGCCCTTAACTACTGATGAACTTTCTGTCCTTGTCAATTGCAGGGTCAAATTGACTGGCACGCCTTAGGAGGATTGCGCAGGATCGACCACCCCTACATTGAAGCTAGGCGGATCTGCTCCATCGAGCGGACCCTTCTGGCTTGCTGCGTGTGTCCTTGGCACGGGACGAAATTATGTGTCGACAGTTAGTCACACTTAATACCGAGGTGTACCCTATGTCATGGTTATAGAATGATGTAAAACTATTGACCAACTTTGATGCCTTCTTTATCTAATTAAATTTCATTGGAATACATACAAATTCTACAATTTATACCACATGAGTACATCCATCCCTAGTGACGACATCTACCCCGTTGTCATCGTGATGCACGGCCTGGTGGGCCGAGCCAACCATCTGGCTTAGCGGCGCCTAAGACCATGGTCATGCTACAAACGTACACAACAACTAACTCCTCCAGAAGGAACACATTGGACCAGGACGAGTTCCTAGTTGGGCGCATCGATGAGCTAAAGAAATAGGTCAAACACCAGAAGGCCACCAACGATGAAGTGAAGGCTAACCTCATCCTCCACGACGTCTTCCAGGGCTACAAGGACATTGGTGATGTGCCCCTCGAGCTCCTCGTGAACATCAAGAAGGTGCTGGAGAAGCACATGGAGGAGGCTACTAACACAATCAACAACAACCTCATCGTGTGTTAGTAATGTGTTTTATTACTTCATTTTGATTGTTGCCAATTGTTGGTATTTATTAACTTGTCACTTGTTTAATTAGCCACCTAATGTTTGTTGACATTTCTTAGCATCACTTTTACTAAGTTGTCATCTCTAGCTATGATGCTAGAAATGCTTGTTGACATTCTTTAGCGTCACTTCTAGAATGACACTAATAAGTACTTTAAGTATTTTAGCATCCCGTTGAGTCCATTGTAGTCCATTCCCTGAATATAGGACAAGTAGGATCTAGTTACGAAGGAACACAAGCTCTGTTCTTAATCTTCCTTACTAATATCCCTTATGTATAGATATGAAGTTGATCTTAGCCATGACTACTAGGTGTAATTGCACTAATCAACGTATGCTTTGATTTGTAATTAAGAATGACTTAGGAATTATTCCTCTAATATTCTACTTAGCCATGCTAATACCATAGAAAGAAGTACTCTAAGTGATCAATGATTAGTTATTACTTACCATTCTTATACTTTTATCTCTTGACTTACCCCCTATTGTGAGTAGAAGTTTGGTTATAGTTTTATTTCTCCATCATGTGTATAAGTTATCAATATATTCCAACTGCCCGTCCTTCCTTGTGATAAAAATATAAATAACAATACCTGGAATACTCCTGGGTGAAGTGCTACAATGGTATAATTATCTGTGTGCTTGCAGATTCCATTCATTATATATTCTATGTAGTCACATGAAATATTAAAGTACTTCTTAGTGTCATTCTAAGTGGTACTAGGAAGTATCAATAAGCATTTCTGGCACCATCGCTAGGGATGACAACTTAGTAAAAGTGATGCTAAGGAATGTCAACAACATTAGGTGGCTACATAAACAAGTGACAGTGAATAAATACCAATAGTTGTCTTCCGAGTCTAAAGCTAAAACTTTCTTAAGTTTAGCTTTAGTCCACCTGAGTAGTGCTTCTAGATTTTCAACGTAGTTTGTCGAAAGGTCAAAACCGGTAATACATTACCATGCATAAGATACAAAAGTAGACAAAACAAGGGAAAGCCTATTTGAGTGGGGGTATATGGTTTCCTCGATCACATCAATAAGTACAAGTTTATCAATATTCCTTTTTTCCTAGCTGCCTTCCCTAGCAATGGCGCCAGAAATGCTTGTTGGTATTTATTAACTTTTCACTTGTTTAAGTAGCCACCTAATGTTTTAGACATTTCTTAGCATCACTTTTACTAAGTTATCATCCCTAGCTATGATGCTAGAAATGCTTGTTGACATTCTTTAGCGTCACTTCTAGAATGACACTAATAAGTACTTTAAGTATTTTATTGTGTCTAGAAAGAATATAAATATGTATATGAAGGGATCTGCAAATGCATAGATAATTTACCATTGTAGCATTTCACCTGAGAGTATTTTAGATATTGTTATTTATATTTTTACTACAGGGAAGGATGGGCAGTTGGAATATATTGATAACTTATACATATGCTGGAGAAGTAACCCATAACTAAACTTCTACTCACAACAGGGGTAAGTCAAGAGATAAATATGATAAGTAATGATAAATGATAAATGATCACTCAGAGTACTCCTTTCTATGGCATTAGCATTGCTAAGTAGAAATTAGAGGAATAATTCCTATGTCTAATTACAAGTCAAAGCATATGTTGATTAGTGCAATTACACTTAGTAGTCATGGCTAAGATCAACTTCCTATCTACACATAAGGGATATTACTAAGGAAGATCAAGAACAAAGCATGTCTTCCTTCGTAACGAGATCCTACTTGTCCTATATTTAGGGAGTGGACTATAAAGGACTCAATGGGAGTGTCACATCCGCTATCTACCACATGGCCTAGAATATAGGGTGCATCCGCAAGTAAACAACGTATAAGCACCACACTTACACAATGTCCACCACTCACCCCGTGTACACCAGAGCGAGGGCTATACGACTTATGCTTGAATATAATGACAATCTAGCTATACTAAGCATATAATCAAAGTAAACTATGAACATGATAATTAGGAACATGAATAATATTAGGAACAATGTCAAATCAATTGTAGCAAACATATGAAATATGAAAGATACAGAAGAGGATACAAGGGGGATGATAGGTGGGCCCAGGGGCCGGCTGGCCTGTAGGTGGGGCCAGCTGCCACTCGCCCTCTGCTTTGGTGGGCCTCCTGGAGTCCTCTGGAACCTTCTAGAGTTATTTTTGTTGCGGATAAGCGTGATTAAATCTGACGTTCGGGTCCACCTTGATGGTTTTCTGAATAAACCCTGCTACAAACACAAATTCACTAAAACTCATGGAATTTGTTAGTTTACACCCCTAAACCTATGTTGGTGATTATATTCATGCCCTTATACAAGTTTCATTGACGGTTTATAGTGGTTGTTAACTACCATCAACACCTATATATGCATCTTGCATCATGTGTCACATACGAGCGCATCTTATTTGTGAGTTACACTTACACTCTATATAAAGTGAACATAATTGAAATTTTCTAGATAATTAAACTTATTAGAGTGGTTTCCTAACCATATTTTGTGTTAGTCGCACTTAATACTGAGGTGTACCAATGTGTCGTGGTTAAAGAATTATGTAAAACAATTTTCCCGCTTTGATGCTCTGTTTATCTAATTAACTTCCATTGGAATACATAGATGCTATAATTTATACCACGAGTACATCTACCCTCAGCGATGTCTCCACTGTCATCGTGGTGACGCATGGCCTAGGGGAACAAGCCGACCATCTGGCCAGCGGCACAGGAGACCACGGTCATGCTACAGAGGTACGTAGCAACTGACTCCTCCTCGAGGAACACGTTGGACCAGGATGAGTTCCTAGGTGGGCGCATCATTGAGTTGAAGACATAGGTCAAACACTAGAAGGCCACCAACGATGAAGTGAAGGCTAACCTCATCCTCCATGATGTCATCTAGGGCCAGAAGGCATTAGCGTTGTACACCTCGAGCTCCTCACCAACATCAAGAAGCTGCTGGAGAAGCGCATGGAGGAAGCTACCGACATAATTAACAACAAACCTCATCGTGTGTTAGTTATGAGTTATATTACATCATTTTGATTGTTGCCTATATATGCATCTTGCATCATGTGTCACACAAGAGCACATCTTATTTGTGAGTTACACTTACACTCTATATAAAGTGAACATGGTTGACATTTTTAGATAATTAAACTTATTAGAATGATTTATAGACCATATTCTGTGTTAGTCACACTTAATACAGAGGTGTACCCTATGTCATGGTTAAAGAATGATGTAAAACTATTGTCCAACTTCGATGCTCTGTTTATCTAATTAACTTTCATTGGAATACATAGAAATCCTACAATTTATACCACATGAGTATAGCCACGCTTAGCGA
>NW_027096886.1:0-33716 GCF_019320115.1 Miscanthus floridulus
CAGATTTTAAAATTTCATATGTCTAGCATAAATAACATAGGACCGATGGACGGTGTTGATGAACCAGCATGACGTAGACTATTTGGACCTTGGGTTGCAAGCTTGCAATGCATGCACGGTGGATGGTGCAAGCTGGAAGAACTGGTAAGACGACCGACAGGAGCCGACAGTGTATATACATAATACATGTCACCATCTACCTAATGTTGCCCAGACTTCTTTTTGTTGTTGTAGCAGCAAATGATGAGTAAAGCAGGGAGACATTTAGAGATCGAAAACGATAAGTGGGTCTGAAGGTTGCTTGATCAGAAAGTTCGTTTAGACAAAAGTAAAGTTTCTCTGGATTTGATATTGACATGGTCGATATACCTCTACCGCGTGACCGGGACAAATCAAAGCTGTGTCTGTATCATCACAAATTTTCAAGAATTTCTATCGTTTTCGATCAGTTTACCTCTGTAGCTCACAGCACAAAGTCAAAAAGAGACCTGGTGATCATACGGATTATGTTATCACTAAGCCTGCTGGATGCAGTGTGTTCTCCGTATGTTTACTCCGTATTAATGTAAAGCAACTGTGTTATACAGTTTCAAAATGTGTGCACCATGTGAATCCAGCCTCCCCTTTACCTCCAACCCCTCCCTTCACCACCAAAATCACCACCCACACTCACAGAACCTATGCACAAAAAATTCCTAAACCCCCACGCCCCCCGCTGACACCGACCCACCCCCGTCAACAATGCTTCATCTGATGTCCCCCGCACCTCACCCCCCCCCCCGCTGACCCCCCCCCCCCCAAAAAAAAAAAAAGGTTTTGCACTAACGGTTGATGCAAGTACAGGGTAATTATATTAGCATGCCTAACAACAAACAAACATGTGAAGAAAATCGAGGGAAGAGGAAGAATACACAAAATACTAGCATTCTTGGCTGTTCTAAAGATCAGGAACAGGATATATACGCTCCACCACTGCATTCTCCTCAGGAAACCAACTGCCTGAGAAGAAAGAACCAAACTTCAGACCAATTTCAAAACAATCATAACCTGTCCCAGGATAAACCATCAGTTTTTGTTAGTAGTTACCACCCTATCGTAAGTCAGATAGGGAAAGCACTGCAGGTGAATTTTGGGGTGAACAAGTTGCAAAGTTTTGGATACATGACAATTTTTGGATCGTCCGAAGTTATCAAAAATGAGGAGGAAACGAAAGGAAATTTCATTCTTCTGTTGTGTTGATGCAGTAGTTTTATCTTGACAAAATTGACACGGTAATTTGGTACTGCATGCTGCATTAGTTAGCAATTGTAGAAAAAAAACTATGAAACAAAATCAAACATGGACATGCATTGATGAGTTTTGTAGGATATGATTTTATAACATAATTAAAAAATACACTAGATATTTAATTTAGGGCGTGCATGTAGTTTCTAATTGGTTATGTTGTTATTAATTAATTCATGCTAAGCAAACCCACATACAAGACTCTTGAATCTATTTCCAAGCTAAATATTGCTGAATTTTTGTTTCGCCATTTGTGACGAAAATGGCACCTACCTAGGGCCGTTAAGTGATTTTGGTGAGTGAGTGACAACATGGTCATTGAGAGTAATGTTATGTGCTAGTATACAAGCTGCAAACATGGACTTAGACAAGGCAACATAAAGATCAAGTGATCAACACCTCAAGCAAGGTCAAAGGAGCTGTTTTGAAGATCCTAAAAGACAAATAAGAAGTCCAAGATTATCGGTGAGGAGTACCGGAGCTTAGATGCTCCACAGTACAGAGTGTTGAGGAAGAAGACCTCACCTTAACTTTCGGTGGGCATTGGAGTGCTCATCACCGGAGTTTAGGTCCAGAGGCAGTTGGAGGCACGGTGGATAAGAGCAAAGGGCACTGGAACCCTCTGGTGATAGAGCATTGGAGTAAAGGTATGATCTAGAGGCTGCGCTATGCAGTACTATTTTAACCGTCACCTAAAATCTCCAGTGGTGCATCGGAGTTTAGGCCATCCAATGGTTGACAATGGCTAGTCCAACATCTAGTCTATGTGGCAGGCATCGGAGCTCTCCGTTGGGATCACCAGAGTTCTCTAATGCTCGTTTCTATATGCAATCCGAAGCCAATGGCTACATTGGACATTCGGGGCTATATATACCCCTTCGTTTGGTTAATTCAATGATGATAAAGTGTGCCAAAGTTTCTAGTGAGTTGAGGCTCTATTCCTAGCAGTAGCGAATCTAGCTGAGAATGTCACTGAGGGTTCATCCACAATGCTATATAGATCTTGCGTTGGTTTTGTTAGTAGGTTTTAGTTGCCTAATTAGTTTTTAAGTTGCCTAATTAACCCTCCTCTTAGGTGCCACAATTCCTTCACCATCTTAGTGTAACCTTCTTATCCTTGGATTTTATTTAAATATTGTTTGAAATACAAGCCTAGGGTTATGACGACGCACACTAAAGCAACAAGGTCATGTACTATCCTGGAGTTCCCCATCCTTCTCAGCAGTTCCAAACTAAAACATTCATTACTCCTGATGGAGATTGTCATAAGCACCCTGTTAGGCTACAAGGACTTCCTTTCTGTAACTTGCTCTTTTGTGCGGGTGATATCTCTGCTCTATCGCCCTTTATGTCTTGCTGTAGCTCGCTCTTATCCACTTCCATCTTGACCGCTATTAGCCAACTCTAGTGCAAAATTTTTCTGAATCTACAAGGGCTAGGTATTTCCCTTTGTTGTGCACCTCTTTTATGCACGCCGCAGTTGATGCCACAAAATTAATTCTTCTTCTATGCTCCCCTTCTCCATTTCCCTCGCATACACCTTGCGCTCAACACTGCCTCCTCTCCTCTATTTTTCTCAGCGTGGCCTCTAGCATTGTGGATGAACCAAAAAGGAATCCTCACTTGAGCTAAAGTATGAGTTAATTTGAGAAACTCTATCCTTATTTCCTCCTTGCTCTCCCCATGCTCCTATGGAGGTCCGATGATGATCTGTGAAGGTCTCTGAAAACCACCATAATCAACCATTAATGAATGCATCTCCATCCTATTGAAAATTAATTCAGACTCAAACTCTAGCACAAACCCATTATCATTCAATGGTTTGCTCTCCATTGGTACTTGAAGTCCCTAAGCTTTACTCATCTCCCACAAAGAACCCTTAAGTTGAACGGGTCCCACGAGTAGTATTTCCTAGTGCCATAAACTTCTTCAGTTCTTTATCTTCGATAGAAAAAGGAACCAAACTCCTCCTCATCCTCCTCCTCCTCCAATGCCGGCTATTTCTTGGCTAACACTATCACCATATCCTTTGACACATCCTTCAACACATCTGGGACTTGTGCCTGGCAAACCAACTCATTTTGCCAAAGTACCCTCTAGATGCCCAACTCCTCCTCCAGCTGTCATAGTCCTCAACCTTATCGCCTAGTTTCTTCTCCTCCGTGATCCCCAAACCCTCAACTCATGTCACCAAATATTCCTTTCCACTCCATGCCTACCAATTAGTCCTGCACTTTGAGTTCGGCCCCTTGGCTTTCGGTGGGCAATCTTCTCATCAGAGATCCCAGATCACTCCAGAGCGGAACAGAAAACTCAAGAACGTGGAGACCGAACTAGCGATGGCCCAAAGAAAAGTCGGTGGAAGAGAACTTTGTAATGTGAAGCAATACTGACTAGATTCGTCCCCACAACCATTAAAAACACTAGTAGGGAAGGGGCATACGCAAGTAATCCAATCGCCTAGGGCCTTTGTACCATAGGTATCTGACGTTTTACAAAACTCACCAAAAAGTCCCTATCTGATATAGAAACTGGGTCGCCCACCCTGATGAAACCCTAGGAGTCCCATGTGGTGGAAAAAAGATCAGGAATCCTTGCCAGCATCCAAGACATGGAGTCTGCCACAAGCACGGTCCCACAGAAGTTGTTTAAGCCATCCCTTAACACCTGCAACATTTCTTTGATTGCTCCAAGCACCGACATCATACTACCGCCATCCCAATCGGCTTATGACGACACAGCCACATCTACTAGGTTATTATTGATTTTCGTAATTACAGTTACTTTATTTATATTGGGTTTATAATCACTTTTTGTGTAGTTTTCAAGAAACACTAGTATAACAAAAAAAAAAAAAAAATCAAAGGTGTTGCAATTCTCAGTAACACTCTTTTTTGTTAGTACAAAATTAGATCAAACTTGAGCTGAAATCAGATGCTAGAATCTCCTAAAACTCTCGGTTTCGTACAGACACACTACTGATTGTGGGGGGGAAAGAGCTTCTATATTTCTATAAGAGGATGTCATCACTAAATTTCTTCATGTTGTGCAAATTACACCATTTTACTTGACAAACTTGTGTTTGATTTCATTCACAGACTTGAAGAGAAAACAATTTCAAAATTATGACGTATCGACGTGTGGAAACGTATAAACAAACATAGTACACGAGCTAATTAGCTAAACTTGACTAGTAGTGTGGGTTGACGACGAAGCACTTCTCCCTGATCTCTCCCTCGTCACCGGTGAGCACCTGGACCTTGCCCATCTTGACCATGGCCTTGGCGAACTTGACCTGCCATGCCTTCTCGACTGCGGCGTTGAAGTGGACTATCCCGGCCGTCCAGGGGTTGTCGAGCAGCGTGTTGTCGGAGATGAATAGGACCTTGTGCGCCAGCACGTTATTGTAGTACTGGTTGTCGAAGGTCGCCGGCGAGACTGGGTCGAGCGGCACCACCGTGGGGTCCATCTGGCCGTTGCTGGACGGCCACGGGCACCGCTGCTTGAGGTGCTCAGCGTAGGCAGGGTCGATGGACGGGTCCGTCCGCCCCAGCTGGCCGCTGAAGTTGTAGAGGCGCTGGGTGAAGGAAGAGCAGTGGGAGCGGCCGATGGTGTGCGCGCCGGAGAGCGTGACCATGTCGTCGGCGTTGAGGCCCTTGCGCTTGAAGCTCTCGATGAGCTCGGCGACGTCGTCAGTCGGGGAGGGGACATTGTTGTTGAGCACCTCATCCTCTTTGGAGTTTGGACACGCGGCCGTCACGGCGGCCCGAGGGGACCTTGTAGTCGAGGCCACCGGCGAGGTAGGCGCCGTCGCGGGCCGCGAACGCGATGATGTCGGCGCAGGACACGGTGCGCGGGCAGTGCGCCTCGAGGACGGCCTTGGCGTCGTCGACGACGTCGAAGCCGCGCATGCTGGGGTTGTTGGCGACGGAGTCCTTCTCGGCCTTGTTGCCCGGCGTGGAGTTGATGAGGATGGAGGCGTCGCAGCCCCGGACGAAGCAGTCGTGGAAGTGCATCCGGATGAGTCCAGCTCCGACGCCAGGTTCACGGGCGATACCACGGCGGACGGCATTGCGCACGATCTCCTCGGCCTGTGGGCACGACTGCTTGTAGAATCCAACCTCCAGTTCCGCCGGCGAGGCATGTGCGTGTGCCGCCGATGAGGAGACGACGACGAGCGCCGCCAAGGCAAATGCCAACCACGTCGACCTCATGGCGACGGTGAACAATATGGGTTATATATTGGTCGATCAGATGCTACTCTCACTCTGAGCTTGCTATTAGCTTCTTTAGCTTTGGAGATCGATCGAGAATTCGAGATGGTGATGAAGAGATGAAGAGCGGCGCAGCTGCTTGATCTCTATTTATACAGTACAAGGGATGCATGGCGTGTGCATATGGATGGAATACCGTGTTTGTGAACCGAGTCAACCAATAAGCAAGACCCAATCCCTGGATCGCCAAATGTAACCTAACAAGTAACAACTGCTACAAGAACCATGTTAGTGGACTTTGTAGTACATCATACATGTCACCAACTCACCATCTACCTATTATGTTGCCCAGATTTTGTTGTAGCAGCAAATGATAAGCAAAGCAGATAGTTGTTTAGAGATAGAAAACAATGTCAGTCTGAAGGTTACTTGCTTGATAAGAGAATTATTCTAGACATATACAGTTAAAGTTTCATTGACATGGTCGATACTGCTACCGCATGACCGGGACAAATCAAAGCCGTGTCTCATCACAATTTCAAAAATTCTGTCGATTTAGATCGTTTACCTTTTGTAGCTCACACCTCACAGCACCAAGTCAAAACAGACGCTAACGGTTGAATGTGAATCCATATGTATTATGTTGAAGCCTGCAGAATGATCAAAAGTATTAATGTTTTTTAATGTGAATCCATGCCAAAATGCTTTTGCACTAAAGGTTGATGATGCAACAGGTTATATTAGCTTGTCCCTAACGGCCTAACCACTACAAACATGAAGAAATGGATGAGACGCAACATGCTAGGGGGCATTTTGACTGTTCTATAGATCAGGAACAGGATATATACCATCCACACTGCATCTCCTCGGAAACAACGCTGAGAAGAAAGAAACCAAACACAACTTCAGACAGTTTCCAAACAATAAACCTGTCCAGGTAAACCATCAGTTTTTGTAGCAAGTCCTAAGTCAGATCAGGAAAGCAGTCCGGTGAATTTTGGGTGACGAAGTTGCAAATCTTTGGAATACATGACATGCTTGAATCCTTCAGAGTTATTAAAAATGGGGAGGACAGGAATAGATATTTCATTCTTGCGTTGTGTTGACGCAGTAGGGTTTTTTCTTTACAAAATTGACGCCGTAATTCAGTACTGCATGCTGCATATACTAATAACAATTGTAGAAAAAAGGCTATGAAGCCAAATCAAACATGGGCATGCATCCATGAGTTTTGTGGGATATGATGTTATTTATATAATTATAAAATAGACAGCCAGGTATTTAACTTAGGGCGTGCTTGTAGTTTTCAATTGGTTATGTTATTAATTAATTCATGTTAGTCAAACCCACATACAAGACTCTTGAATCCATTCCCAAGCAAAATGTTGCTGAATTTATGTTCTAGCCATTTTAGTGTAACCTTCTTCTCCTTGGATTTTGTTTAAATATTATTTGAAATACAAGCTTGGGGTTAGATTGTCTTCAACAACCGCGACCCAAAATACAAGACTCAGTCATCCTTTGTGTAGCGCTATAGGCAAAGAGTTCAATACCTATTTTTGGTCTTCTCCAACAACAAGACCCAAAAGACAACCCTTTCTGCAAATGGGTCTCCAAGAGAGAGAAAACTCAGATTTAGATTATGCCTCTCCCGGCACCCAAAATGGGTCTTCCATATAGGTACTATATTGGAGGCTATAGGTATTGTGTTGGAGACCCATTTTGGGTTTGGGTTCCGCAAAGGGTCTCCCGTTGGAGGCAGCCTTATAACGACACAATAAAGCATTCGGATCATAAACTATCCTGTAGTTCCCCATCCTTCTCGGCAATTCTAAACTAAAATGTTCATTGTTCCCTCTCATTTCTATAGCTTGCTCTTTTGTGCTGGTGACATTTCTCCTCTATTGCCCTTTATGTCGTGTTGTACCTGGCTTGTATCCACTTCTGATGGGAACGGAGGTTCCGATCTTCCGTTAGATGGAGGTAACTATTGATTGGTGGACATGCAACACACTTAACTGGCTACAAATTAAAAGACTCAAATTGTGCAATCTTAGCATCACGTTTCCTCTGGTTATTAATCATGTCATAATCCAGTTGACCTCGCCAAGAAGGCTAATCCCTGCCTGTGAATCGAAGAACATAATCAAGAACTACAAAGAACACAACTCAAATGATTAAGAACTCGAAGTTGGGGTCTCACAGACCAATGTGACTATTCAAAGACAGGTTGATCTAAGAAAAACCCAAAACCTAACATGAGCGGCAACGTCTCAACATAAAGTCTATGGGGGGCATGAGTACCCTCTGGACGAGCCCCCTAATGGTCTCTATGACGATACGTGATCTAGCAGACCATAAGACAGTGTCGAAGTACCTTGATAGATTCTGGATGTAGACTTGCTTTGACAATTCTCGATGACTTCTATGGAATTTTCATTTGAGACCGGTGCCATTGGTTAGGTTATCTTCTCAGCTTTAATTTGGTGTATGGGTAGAACATCAAACCCGGAGTCTGTATGCATCCTAGGCGTCCATTTTAGTACGGGCTGCTCCTAGAGGCCAAACTGGACTCGAACTCGACTTGTGTTGGATCTCCCTCTTGGCTTGGACGCCCATGCTGGTCTTCTTCACCTCCATGCCTTTCTCCAATTACTTCATAACCCTCTCCAATGTTCATAAGAATTAAAACATCATTAGGCAACAATCTATTGTCATAGACCTGAAAAGGATCGCTTAAGAACGAGCTCACCTCTACATTTAATTGCCGCATTCGAGCTCTAGTCATTGGTCCTTGCATAGCAGTTGGTGGGGCTATGGGTGCATCTAAAGGAGTGATGTCCTCATCAACTTCCATCTTGATCACTAGCTGCTCTTGAACTCTTTTTTATCAATTGGGGGGTAGGGAGCACAAAGCGCAAGTTTTACGGCATACCCAACTAGCATACTAGCGGAAGGGGGTGATAGTAAGTACAGAATAGTGGTGAAATAAAATTATAGATTGTTACATCATTCTTGAAAGAAACACCTCCATTGTTGGACCAAGGGCCTCAACTATTCATATTGACAAGCCCTATAGCCCATGTCCCTGATTATAGCCCTCATCATACCCTGGAGGCATTCCAACTTGTTGTTGTGGACCTGCTCATTCTTAGCGATCTAGATCCTCTAGAGAACCACAAGCAACATATCCATGCAAACACATGATGTAAGGTGTAGGCAAGAACCAATCAACCATGGGTATCTCCACACCCGGGAGGCTAGAAGGCATGACACAAAGATGTGATCACTGGTCTCTAGGGTGCATGCATAGTTTTGGCAGTAGGAATCTCACAGATGACGAATATTTTTATAGTAGATATTCACCCAGGAGTTGAGCCTATCGTTGTAGATGAGTCAGCCAAAAAACTTGCTTACTAGGAAGCTTGCACCTCCATAGATCCCTCATCTCTAGAATGACAAACCTCTTCAGCGTGGAGAAGATCTTAGGCACCTCAGGTAGATAAGGAGGGGTCATTATGGGTGTTGAAGAATCTAGTATTAGGGAGCTCCTTGAGAGAGAACGTCTCAAGAGCTCTCCTAAGAATGCAAAGTTCATAGGCGGTGGTGTTAGATAATGATAGCCTAAGGGGGATATGGAACTCTTTGGCCATGATCTCATTAATGCAAAGATTCAGTCTGATGTAGTGTGAAAATAGAGCTGGTATTTGGTGGTCAAGGGGTCACATGCAAACCAATTATCCAAACGGAAAGAGGTGGACAATCCATACTCAACATGGATTGTTGTGAGCTATCAGTATCGAGGGCACTTATCATTGATAATCCGAGCAACAGGGGAATCATTGTCCATGAACCCAAAAGCAAGGTTGCACTAACAAAGGAGCCAAGTTTCCAAATGGGAAGAGTTAGGCCCAAGTAGCTTGTGGATGAATTTTAGCAAAATATAATACAATGATTTTGATCCTCCAATGAGCAGATCCCCATCCCTCTGACATCTTTTGAGAGACAAGCCCTGTCCCATGCTATGAGGCATTGGGAGCCATGATATTTTTCGTCCCCCATCAAGTGGAAAGTGCAACGCCTACTGTCAATTATGTCCTAAACAATTTTGGGGAGCATCATGGCAAGCATATGGTGTATCATGAGGCTTTCCTAGCATAACATTGACAAGGACAATCCATCCCCCATAGGAAAGGAGGCAAGACTTCTAGCCTGAAGGGTGGCTGTTGAAGGAGGAGATCATTGGTTGGTAGTTTGAAACTTTAAGTTTGTGTGGGGAGAGTGGTAGGCCAAGGTGAAGTTGGGGAAAGGAAGAGATCGAGCATCCCAAAGGTGGTTGGCATTATAGAGGCCAAGGCCTTCCCTGCATTGATGCATTGGGATGAAGGTCGACTCATTGTAGTTGATGGTGAGGCTGGTTGCGCGTGAGAAAGAATCCATGGTGCTTCTCAGAGACCAGATAGACTGATTATCTCCTTTTTTATAATAATAAGCATCTCATTAGCATATTGAAGAACTAGAAAGAGGAGGGATGGGTCGAGTGGGTGGAGAACTTCCCCTGATGAAGACAAACATGGGATGAGGAACTATGGAAAGTTTGCGGCCACAATAAAGGGGTAGGGGGACAATATAGGTCCCCCTAATGGAGACCAACGCAACAAAGGGGTGCTGTTCAAGAGTATGGCCATTTGGCAAGAGGTGAGGATGTTGGCAATCTAGCTGCACCAAAGATCATCAAAGCCACTCACACGGAGGATTGTATCTAGGCTTTCACATGACATAGGGTTGAAAGCTTTATTGAAATCAAGCTTGAGAACAACAATGGGGCCGCGACACTTCTGGGGGCAGTTTAGAAGCTCAGCTGCATATACATAATTTTTAGCAATGTTCTTGCCATGAACAAAGCCAGTTTGACTTGGGTCAATAAGAGTTGGGACGACCAAGCATAGGTGGCTCGCAAGGACTCAAGTGCAAAAAATATTTGTGACTCTACAAGGCAGGTATTTCCCTTGGTTGTGCAACTCTTTCATGGATGTCGTAGTTGACGCCACAAAAGCATTCTTCCACTTCCCCCTTCTCTATTCCCCTCATGTATGCCTTGCCATCAACATTGCCTCATCTTATATATTTTTCTCGGTCTAGGCTATCTAAAAGTAAGGCTTACTTTCCATCTAGTTCTTGTGGATGAACCAAAAAAGGAATCCTCACTTGAGCTGAAGTATGAGTTAATTCGTGAAACTCTATTCTTGCCTCCTCTTTGCTCCCCGTGCTCTTGTGCACGGCTGGCCCTGAGGGCGGGCAAGCGGGGTGGCCGCCCAAGGCCCTCAATCCTATGGGCCCCACCCTAGATATACACTCAGTATGTAGTTGTATTAGTATATGGCTTGGTTGGTTCGTTAAGGCCCACCGCAGCCTAGCAGCTGGAAAGAGTGATTGACGTTCGTGATTTGTCGATTCTGCGAGACTATGATTGCGACTCCTCAAGGCCCGTCCATGCGAGCAACGCTGTTGAAACCCTCATGAGTTGCGACTCCTTTATCTAGGAACAAAATCGACAAATCCCCGAACACGATTACACGACACAGCAACCGCGCGACGCGATCACCCAACCCAATGGCGGCGCCTCGGCGGGCGGCCAACTCGGAGTCAGAGAATCGACGTGCCGAAGTCTCTAGACTCCAACAAGGCGTACGTATCTCCGTATGAACTTGGTACCAATGTCCGAAGTCCCCAAAAGGCCAAAACCACCCCCAACGTCCTTGATTTTATAAGATTTTATATTAGTGTGTATCCGGTATCCGTGGATAATCCCATGCTGGCGTGCTTGGAATTGAATTTGATTGGATTGAATCCATGTTAATTTTTTGAACTAATTGTTTCTTTAAAGTTTAATGGTATCATGTCATCAAGAAAATATGCCTCTGGTAGTGAGAAAAGAACTATACAACATCTCGAGCGAAGTTAAATGGTGTCATTAGTGTCATGAAGAATGAGGTCTTCAACATTACAAACTGGGTTCATCAGTGTTATCAACAACACAAAACAATAATTTTCTAGTGAATTTAGCAAAATTTATCAGGGTCGGCGGACCTCGACAAAGAGGAGCTTCGTCTTTGGTCAGAAGAATTTTTTAATGTAACTTAATATATCTGAGTTGTTTTTTATGTATTACTTTTGCATATGTATTTAAGTGTTTATCAGTAACATTTCATCATTCATGTGTTTTTTTTCTCGAACACGCTAAAAGTTTCGTCATTCATGTATATATAAGGGCCCCAAATTTTGGTTTCGCCCCAGGCCCCTAAAAACTCAGAACGGGCCCTGCTCTTGTGGAGGTCTCTATGATGATATCTGGAGGTATCTAAAAACCATCATAATGGACAACAATTAATGCATCTCCATCCTATTGAAAATTCATTCAAACTCGAACTCCAGCATAAATTGATTCCCATTCAATGGTCTGTTCTCCATAGGAACTTGAAGTCCCCAAGCTTTTCTCATCTCCCCAAAGAGAAACCTTAAGTTGAACGGGTTCCCCAAATACCATTTCTCCATATGGTTAGAAACTTCTTCAGTTCTTCAGTATCAGATCTCATTATTGAACACACCAGAAAGTCCTGATCTGTGATAGCAACTGGGTCACCCACCCTCGATGAAACCCTAGGAGTCCCACACGGTGGAGAAAATATCAGAGTTCTCTGTCGACATCCAAGACAAGGAGTCCACCACGAGCGCGGTCCCACAAAAGTTGCTCCAGGCTCCAGCTCGCGGCATGCTTATATGATACGGTTCTTTTCCTTATATTGACAATGTAATTGGACTCAGAAGCGTAGCCAATGCGTCCCCTGAATATTGGTTTCACCATTTGTACTAGAAGCCCCTGGAAGTCAATGTCCTTACTAATTTCTACATGTTGTGCAAATTACACCATTTTACTTGACAAACTTGTGTTTGATTACATTCACAAACTTTAAGAGAAAACAATCTCGATAATTATGACGTATTGACGTGCGGAACATATAAACAAAAAACTTAGTACACGAGCTAATTAGCTAAACTTGACTAGTAGTGATTGACGACGAAGCACTTCTCCCTGATCTCTCCCTCGTCGCCGGTGAGCACCTGGACATTGCCCATCTTGACCATGGCCTTGGCGAACTTGACCTGCCATGCCTTCTCGACTGCGGCGTTGAAGTGGACAATTCCGGCCGTCCATGGGTTGTCGAGCAGCGTGTTGTCGGAGATGAACAGGACCTTGTGCGCCAGCACGTTCTTGTAGTACTGGTTGTCAAAGGTCGCCGGCGTGACTGGGTCGAGCGGCACCACCGTGGGGTCCATCTGGGCGTTGCTGGACGGCCATGGGCAGCGGATCTTGAGGTGCTCGGCGTAGGCGGGGTCGAGGGACGGGTCCGTCCGCCCCAGCTGGCCGCTGAAATTGTAGAGGCGCTGCGTGAAGGAGGAACAATGGGAGCGGCCGATGGTGTGCGCGCCGGAGAGGGTGACCATGTCGTCGGCGTTGAGACCCTTGCGCTTGAAGCTCTCGATGAGCTCGGTGACGTCGTTAGTCGGGGTGGGGACATTGTTGTTGAGCACCTCATTCTCTTTGGACACGCGGCCGTCACGGCGGCCCGAGGGGACCTTGTAGTCAAGGCCGCCGGCAAGGTAGGCGCCGTCGCGGGCCGCAAACGCGATGATGTCGGCGCAGGAGACCGTGCGCGGGCAGTGCGCCTCGAGGACGGCCTTGGCGTCGTCGATGACGTCGAAGCCGCGCATGCTGGGGTTGTTGGTCACGGAGTCCTTCTCGGCCTTGTTGCCCGGCGTGGAGTTGATGAGGATGGAGCCGTCGCAGCCCCGGACGAAGCAGTCGTGGAAGTGCATCCGGATGAGTCCCGCGCCGACGCCAGGCTCACGGGCGATACCGCGGCGTACGGCGTTGCGCACGATCTCCTCGGCCTGTGGACACGAGTGCTTGTAGAAACCGACCTCCAGTTCCTCCGCGTGTGCCACCGAGGCGACGACAAGCGCCGCCAAGACTGTTGCCAGCCATGTCGACCCCATGATCAACTGCAGTCCTATCCTATCTCTCTGCAAGTTTGCTTTAGTCGCTTGAGCTGAGATCGAGGACGGTGGGGATCGCTGAGAATTGAAGCTGATGAGGAGATGAAGAATGGCGCCACTGCTGGGTCTCTATTTATACAGGGGAGGTAGCTTGCATGGCATGATGATGTGCAGTTGGCAGTTGGAGGGTGGCGTGTGCATGTCATGGATGTATTGTGTCTGTGCACCCAGTCAACAAATAAGACCCAATCTTCGCATTCCCTAATGTCTGCTAGACCAATCTTCGCATTCCTAATGTCTGCTAGACCCTCTTTCCATGCAGCATAGTTAAAACTACTCCTGACAACAGCTGCAAAACAACATGCATCTTTGTCTTGTGTTTTCAATCGCCACACGCATCAAATTCTCAAAAGCAAGGAAAACAATATTTTTGTTTCGGTTCCACCTGCAATCACATATGAAATGGATGAAGGGAGAAATTTAGCACCACTTTTTTTAGTTGGATCTCCTGCAAGAAGAGAATAATCTCTAACTTCAGCTTGTCAATTTTATTTCTCATAAAAGTATCAAGTTAAGTTAACTCAAAAAATTTATCACATGAATAGTCGATTCGTTCGAAAGGATTTTTCCATTCACAATCCCAAATAATACGTTTAGGATAAGAATATAAGTGCGCCTGTCTGCGAGCCCATAAATAAGCATTTTTTTACGGGTTCCCGTGGATAGGTCTGCTTTCATCCCTGCACACACATGACACATGCAATGCAAATTGCAAATGCAAACCGCGTTAGTGGACTTGTTGGTACATCGCTGTCTCGCGCATCTCGATGAGCTATGGACGGATCCATGGTGGAGAAAACTTCACTTTGTATTGTAAATTAAGTTGCTATATATCACGAGGGGATCGATATCGTGCTGATCAATCAACGTAACTGGGAGAACTTGTAAGAGAGCCGACAGTAACAGTAAGCATATGTATCACCATCTACACCTAATGTTACCCAGAGACCTGGTAGCACCGTGTAGCAGGAGCATATCATAATCATATGCAAAAGCCAGAGTTGTTAAGAGAAAACGATGTGTGAAGGTTTGCTTTAGAAAATCCTCTGACAAAGTGCAAGTTCAGGGATGAACGTAACATTGACGAGGTCGATCGACAGGGAATGACCGGGACAAAAACAAATTGGAGACGTATATATGAGCCTGGAGGACGATGTCAACAAAATCTTTATAATTTATGTACCTTTCCTTTACCTTGTATCTCGCACTTAGTCAAGAGGTTTGGTGAGATTATTGTCTCATCTCATAGAAGAAAGTCGAGATGTCAGCTCTAGCTGTATACTACATGTACCATTCTCCAATGGCAGAAAGCTAGGTATGCATAGCTTAACGAGTTCAATCAATTCCATCATTACTTACGAGTTACGATCACGCGTGATGATTTGATCAAATCCCATGCAAATTTTAATTATATATTCTGTAAATTAACAGTTTGCTTATTAGATCGAGGTACTACTACAAAGGACCTAGTCACCCTACTTTTTGACATTTTCTTGTTTTTTCTCTTTGTCTTTGGTGCACGGAAACACTTTTAGGGCGCGTTTAGTTCCAAAAAATTTTGATTTTTGTCCATCACATCGAATTTTTGGACGCATGCATGGAGCATTAAATATAGACGAAAAAAAGCTAATTGCATAGTTGGGTGAGAAATCGCAAGACGAAACTTTCGAACCTAATTAGTCCATAATTAGACACTAATTGTCAAATACAAATGAAAGTGCTACAGTAGCCAAACCCAAAATTTCCCGCGAACTAAACGTGCCCTTAATTTGGTGCGGTTAGTTGATGCAACAGGTAGCATAGGTAGTTTTCTAACCACAACAACCTACACGAAGAGATGAGACGAGCACAAGAAATATTGGCCAGTAGCGGTTGACTATGTACAAGAAAGAAGAAGATGCGCCCTGCACACTGCATTTCCATAGAAACAACGTTGTGAAAACAATGTCAACTTTAGACCACATATATGCATGCATCCATACTATAACATATCCCGGTCGCCCAAAAGTGCCGATCAAACACTACTGGCAATACCCCAGCAAAGTTTTTCCGTGACGGCCGGAACCGTCAGCGAAAGTACCTAAAATCGTCAGGAAAGAGTTTCCGTGACGGTTACCGTCAAGGATAACCCGTCAGGAACCGAACGTCACGGAAAGTGTACCTTCCCTAACGGAAAACCGTCAGGGACTATTCCCTGACGGTTTCTGCCGTCATGAGAGATTTTCCCTGTCCGTTTTTTCGATTCCGTCAGGAAAAAAGTTCCCTGTCAGTTAAAGTGACATCAGGGAAGGTTGAAACTTTTCCTGCCAGTAGCTGTACCGTCAGGGAAGGTTCAAACTTTCCCTGTCGGTTACAGTAACGTCAAGGAAGGTCAAATATATTTACCTGTCAGTTACAATACCGTCAGGGAAACTTCATTTTCAATATTCAATAAAATCTCACTGAACTATTCAAATAATAACGGATCCTTTTAGTCACACACCAACTAGCATTAAATATTACACTCAAGTGTCTGATACATATAATCACCATTCAAGTTGTTCATACACTAGATAGTTCATTCAATGGTCAACAAATCTTAAGCTACATTCTAAGGGCCTTGCAAAATAAAGCAGACCCAAGTAAAATGCTATAGTTCATGGAACTAACATATAGGAAATAGAGGTTTAGTAATTACTACTTCCTACAAGCCCTTCGACAGCAATACACAATAGCTGCTACATATCCATTCATCTCCATATCCTATGGTCAAAACAACGAAAAAATAATGATTCATGAGAAATCTTGTTAAATATGCAGCTGATTGCTTGTCCAACGTCTCTGAATTAAAAGAGTGACCATAGAGAGCACTACAATATATCGGCAAGAGTACTATGATGTTCTTACATATTCTTATCTGTTCGAAGATTAAAGGACTGCATCAATCAGTGAAGTTTAAATCCTCATTAGGTACTTTGGTAAAGTGTAGAAGTAGAATCTTTTTTATTGCAATTCAAATACAATCATTCATGGAACTTGCTACTGCAGCCCATATTGGCCCCGTTCGCTGGTCTGAAACTTGGCTGAAACTGGCTGAAAAACACTGTTCCGGCTGAATTGTTGTGAGAGAAAGATACTATTCCGGCTGAAAAAGAAGCCGAATATGGGGTAAGCCGAACAGAGCCATCAGGATATATAATGGAACAATCATTCATGTGCAGCTCTAAAAATTCAACCAACAATTTCAGAGCAGCTATAAAAGTGGCTAACTATAGGCAGTAGAAAAAAATGCATGTAGGACGACAATCATGTGCTCTTGGAGAAATAAAGAATTCATGTTGATTGCACATTACATACCACATCTAATTCTAAAATGAGATTGATAATATGATGGGATAATTGCTAATTTTGACAGAGCTCTTGACCTTCAATACGAATTTGATACTAAAAAACTTCAAACTACATGGAGTCAATATCTTACCATTGGAGCACACAACAAGCCTATATCTAGAATGTGATCAACCAGACTAGAAATGAGTACAATCAGATCTGCAATGTTGTGCAAAGTATGGAATTAAAAAAGAGCACCGACGGGAGAGTGAATCCCGGACGGTACTCTGTGGCACGTGGGGGATGCTTTTGTGCCCCTGACGGATGCTACGGGGCCGACGGGAGTGCCTCGACCACGGGGAGAAAATGAGTCTGCGGTAGTGTGGAGGCCGCGGCTTTGCCATGTGTTTTTACACTCGGCAAAGAGCCATTTGCACTCGGCAAAGGCTTTGCCGAGTGTAGCACTCGACAAAGTCCGCTCAGCAAAATTTTTCTCGGCAAAGGGTCTTTGCCGAGTGCTTTTTATCCGGGCACTCGGCAAAATAAAAAATTTTTGCCGAGTGCTTGGGGCGGCACTTGGCAACATATTTTCGGCCGTTGTGGCGCCGACCGTTAACGGTTATTTTGCCGAGTGCCCGACCCAGCACTCGGCAAAATTTTTTTTTTTTGTAAAAAAAAATTACTAGGCTGGGGCACTCGGCAAAGTATTTTTTTATTTTTTTAAAAAAGTACTTTGCCGAGTGCCCCTGCCCAGGCACCCGGCAAAGTTTTTTTATTATTTTTTAAATAATTTCTTTGCCGAGTGCCCCTGTTTAGGCACTCGGCAAAGAGTTTCTGAATTTTTTTAAAAAAATACTTTGCCGAGTGCCGCCGCAAGGCACTCAACAAAGAATTTTTTTTTTGAAAAATCTTTGCCGAGTGCCTTGCCCATGGCACTCGGCAAAGACCCCGAGAATTGCAAATTTTTTTTACATTCCACACACACACATCAATCATCACATCTATATCACCAACATGCATTATATATCACAAGCACATGCATATTTAATAAATCCATCGAAAATCCATCACAAATGCACCAAAGTTCAACATCACATGTTTATTATTACAAGTTCAACATCACAAAGTTCAACATCCCTACTGCGGTGACGGAGACTGCAGGTGTGGCCCCCGGACTACGGTGAAGGACCGAACTGTGGCGAAGGGTTGACGCGCGCAGCCACCGGTGACACAGTAGCGGGATTGTTTGAACCCGCCGATGGAGGCTGCACAAAAGAGAAGAGATTACATGTGTTAGACTCAAAATTGAAAATTTCGGCAGCACCTCCCCTACACGGGGAGGTTTCCAACCTGCAAGAAATAATGGCACGAAGACCGACAATCACAACAGCACGAAGGCCGACAATCCCAACGGCACGAAGGCCAAAAATCACAACGTCACGAAGGCCGACGATCCCAATGGCATGAACGCATTAAATTTTCATACTCACAGGAGTGAAGTGTCGAACCGGAGCTGGAGCTGGCAACTGTACTTGGACACCCGATGCTTGCCCGATGGTTTGCATGATCTGATACATGTCTGCCATCTGCTTCTTCATGGCCTCCAGCTCTGCGATCAGGTGCGCTTGCGTCTCCCTTGTCTCTGCCAGCTCGGCCTACAGCGTTTCAATCACATGTTTCAGTATTGCAAATCTGATCAATGTGTGTAACGTTCAATGTACCACGAGTGAAACCGGAATTACCTGAAGTTCATCGACCTGCGACAGTGTTGGAGTAGGCCGTGCACGTATGGGAAGGCTTCTGGCCATGCTCCGTGCCCTCACGTCGGAGAGAGAGGGTGCAGAGCTCGAGGAGTCAGCGCCGTCTGCAATCCACAACCGCCCGTGTTTCCTGCCTTGCCCTAGCCTCACGATCACCTCTGTCTCAAGGGGCTCAGTGCTCAGATTGTGATCTGAGCCACGGAGCGCCCTAATCGCCTCCGCGTAGTCTCTGACCTTAGCATGGACGCTCGGGTCAGAGTAAGCCTGGGCAGTGGCATCCGGGTTGAAGATGACACCGGATTTCACCGGGCCCATGTGGGACACAGCCCATGCCCCAAACTCCAACACTGGCACGTCCGGGTGTGCCACCTCCTGCGAGAAAGACAGCAAGATGATTAGAAATCAGGCAAAATTGAGCGTTAGAATAGATAAATGACATCTCGTACAAGTGCCCGCTTGAATGCGGGGAGGTTGCGGCTGCCTTGGTGGTGAGTTGGACCGGTCCTCAGTGCCCACTTCTGCTTGCCTTGCTCATGCTTTGCAATGTACGCTGGGTCAAGGTACCTATCCACGATCCTCGACCATGCCGATCTATGCGACATGCACCACGACGCCGGCACCTACACATCATCAAGTGTTTGACATATAAGAAGATCAATTCTGGACCTACTAAATCTCAAAATGAATCAATATTATTCACCTACCTGAAGGTACTGCTCCTTGGTTAGCGCCACCTTTCTTACGCTGGTTTTGTTGAGGGGCTCTTTCTTGATGGACCTGTAGTAGTCGACGTGGGCCTAGAGTCTTGCCTTGTGAATCATGTCGCCGACGTACTTCTTACAGGCTCTGTGTGCCGTCTAATCCGCCAGGGTCTCTCGACCTTCTTCGGCCTTGAAGTACCTCTGCATACAAACACGATGTATCCGTTCATTATTTCAATAAAAGACTTAACCAATGGAGGAGATGTATTGAGCTATGTTGTGAGACACTTACCCAAAAGTCTGCCAAAACCTGCTCCTGCTTGTTGTCCTGCTCGTCATCCGAGCCGAGCTTGTACCTGTCCCACGACCAGGCCGGCTCCCACCTCCCCTCTTTCAAGTCCACAAGGCCGGGGAAGTGTTTCCTGCACAGACATCCCAGGATGGTAGCGGGGTTGCGTGGGGGGTCAAGAGCACTCGACAGAACTAGCCAGCCCCTGCATAAGTGATTAAGAAAAATTATCAGTTTCTCTTTTGATTTTCAACGTATCATATGAAGTACTAGTGATAACATCTATAGTTACTTACCTTCTTCCCACAGGACGAACCAGTGGGCGTCGATCAGGAAGCAGAACCGGAGGAAGGCTTGTGGGACCTCGCAGGTAGGGAGCCGACTGAGCAGAACTGTCCTTCGTCTGCTGAGTCCCCTCATCCCCCGATGGAGTGTCTGTGGTCGTGCCCATGGCCGCCATGTGGTCCTTCGGGGTAGGAGACAGGTCCTCCGGCTGGTCGAGAGCCGGTGGAGGAGGCAGGTCCCTCCTAGGGCAACCCCGGCCCCTCCCCCTCCCCCTCCCCCTCCCCCTCCCCGTGCTAGGGTGACCCGGGCCTACTCTCACCGCTGGGGGCGAAGACGTCCCCTCGCCTCCATTAGGAGGGCGTAGCCTCTGGTACACCGAGAGCACCTACCTCGGTGAACGGTTGCCCACCATCTTTGTTCTGTCACCTGCAATGTACAAAGAATGAACAACAAGCGTTAGTACATACATGTCAAATAGTTCAAAATGAATAAACATAACAAAATTTAATAAAAAACATAGTATTACATGGTTTAGGAATAATCTTCATGATTGGGGTCATAGGTCTCATCATCACTGTCAAAATTGTCCAAATGGGCAACACTATCCGAAGGTTCTGTGTCTTCTTCATTGTCTTTGCCTAAATGGAATCGCTCAAGCATTTGAATGTCCTTCAGATTTAGCACTACATCTCCAGGGTCCTCGTCATCAACTGTTTCATTGTCTACTTCCATGGCGGTTGTCACACCGGGTAAGACTATCTCAAAGCTCCCTTGTAGCCCATCTGCTTGATAGAACTCTCCATCATATGTGTTTGTGTCGAAGGTGTAATCTTTATCATTTGGAACAGGTAGTTTACCGTGCGAAGATACCTGGTGCACAATAGACCAACCCTTAAGATGGTCTTTGTCTTGGCACGTGTATGGCATATGATACACCTACATGGCCTATTGAGCCACAATATAGACATCTTTTCCGTTATAGATGGAATCATGCCTAATCTCGACTAGCCCAAGATGAGGGGTCCATCTCATTCGTCTAGGATCAAACCAGTGGCACTTGAATATGATAGGAGTAAGAGGTACCTAGCCCTCATATTCAAGTTCATAGATCTCCTCAATTATTCTGTAGTATTCGACGCCATTAGTGCTCGGCGTAAAAACTTGGCTGTTGGTGGTTTTCCGATCGGGCCGAGTCTGCTCGTGTCTTGACGTGTGGAAGCGATATCCGTTCACGTCATAACTGGTATATGACTTCACCCTTAACTTGAAGCCGTTTGCAACCTGTCTCAACTCGTCACTCATGGACGCATTGGTTTGCGCCTGCAAGCTCAAGCATGATACATCGTTATACTATTGGAATGTACGAGCTACTAAGGAATATCGATGAACGTACGACCTTTTGTTTGAACCAAGAAATGAAATCAGGCCTCCCAGCTCTCACACCCTCTGAAAGAAGGGTACCATGTTCGTGCGGGGTATGATCCCTTGATTGATGCCACTCTTGATGAACAAATTCCCTGTACCAAAGAGAATCAATGGGGTTCGATATAGCATAGTGATGTCGTATTGAAACAAGTTCGTTGAGAACTTACTTAATGAATGGCGCAACCTCGATAAGGTTGGTGAACACATATAGTGTGATTCTACGCCACTCTTCTAGATCCAATCTCTTGGGGGTCGATCCAGTTGGGCTGCCTAGTTGGCATTTGAAAAGGCTGAGGGTCGTTTCAACTTTGCCAGCATTGTAACGAGGGGGTGGATTATGCTTGCTAGGAAGGTTTGGCTTGTAGTAGGATGTCATGAAGTTTGCAACCTCCTCCCGAATGCTTGCCTCTGCAATGGAAGCCTCAATTCTGGCTTTATTTGTACATTTCTTACGAAGAGTCTTTAGACATTGCTCGATTGGATAGCACCAACAGGCCTACACGGCCCCCCCAACCGTGCCTCAATCAGGAGGTGCACAATCAGATGCTGCATTGGCAAGAAGAAGCCGGGTGGAAAGATCTTCTCAAGCTCACAAACCAACTTAGGTGCCATAGTTTCCAATTCTGTAATGACGGTCGAAGATAGCTCCTTGGCACAAAGCTAGCGAAAGAAGTAGCTCAACTTTGCCAGCACTAGCCAGACATGCTCAGGGACATAGCCTCGAACCATCGATGGAAGTATCCGCTCAATCCATATGTGGTAGTCATGACTCTTCATCCCGTTGACTCGCAGAGTCTCTAAGTTCACTCCTCTGCTCAGATTCGCTGCATACCCATCAGGGTACATTAAATTCTTGATCCATCGAAGTACTTCCCTCCTTTGATCGATTTTCAAGACATAGGGGGCCCTAGGCCGCATCTCTAGGTTTGGCCTATCGCACAACGTCGCCAGGTCCACTCTAGCCTTAGGGTTGTCCTTAGACTTGTCAGTGTCCATGAGCGTTGCCCAAAGTGCCTCGACGATATTCTTTTTAGTGTGCATGACATCAATGTTATGGGGCAGTAGGAGGTCATCGAAATAGGGGAGCCTCGTCAAGCCGGACTTATGAGTCCACATATGTTGCTCACCATATCTTCGTTGGGCACGAGAGCATCTATCTGAGCACGAACCTCCACCCTAGTCCTCAAGCGTGGTCTAGGGTTTGTCACTTTGACACCTTTCGTAAAGCTCTTGACGTCTTCTCTGAATGGATGGTCAAGAGGGAGGAATTGACGATGTTTGTCAAACGACGAATACTTGCCACCCTTCTTCAACCATATGAACCTCACAGCTTCCTTGCATATTGGGCATGGGAACTTCCCCTGAACACACCAGGCGCACATTAACCCGTACGCCAGGAAGTCATGCAGGGAGTAGTGGTACCAGACGTGCATTCTGAAGCTAGTCTTCGTAGCTCGGTCATATGTCCACACCCCTTTGACCCAAGCATCAATCAACTCATCTATCACAGGCTCCATGAAGACACCCATATTACTCTTCGGGTGTCCAGGGATTATCAATGACAGGAACATGGTATGCCGTTGAAAGGAGACACCGGGGGGGGGGGAGATTTAGGGGGATGATGAACATGGGCCAACATGTGTATGGTGCAGCCATCATGCCATATGGATTGAACCCATCTGTTGCCAGCGCGACACGTACATTATGAGCCTCCTCTGCTTTGAGAGGATGCCGCGAATTGAAGTACTTCCATGCATCAGCATCGGATGGATATACCATCTTCTCAGGATTGTACCGTGTGTCGTTTTTGTGCCATGTCATCTATTTTGCGGATTCCTCGGTCATGAATAGCCGTTGGAGCCTCGGCAGGAACGGAAGGTGTCGTAGGACTCTCATGGGGATCTTAAGCTACCTCTTCTGGCCATCGCCTGAGTCTACCTCCACGTACCTGGAGGATTTACACTTCGGGCAGTACTTTGCATCTGCGTGTTCTTTCCTAAATAGGATGCACCCCTTCGGACACACATGTATCTTGTCATATGGCATCTTAAATGCAAGAAGGAGCTTCTCTGACTCGTACAAGTTCTTCGGCATAATGTGTGTCTTCGGTAGCATATCGCTCCACACGGCCACCATCTTGTCGAAGCCTTCTCGACTTAGGTTTAACTCGGCCGTCAACCCCATTACGCGACCAATGGCATCCAGCTGAGAAACATTAGTATGATCGTGAAGGGGTCTCTGTGCTGAGTCCAACATCAGGTAGAAGGCATCTGCAACAACCTCCATCTCCTCCTTGTCACGTCCTTCAGCGAACTGAGCTTGGTGCGTGTCATCTAGCATGTCTGCTACCCCGGCATCATCATCGAAAGCCTCGAGCCATGGTCTCACCACCTCCTCCCTGATACGATCGGCTTCACCATGGTGGATCCACCGGTGGTAGCCCGGAGTAAATCCAAACTTCACAATATGTTTACCCATGGTTAACCTATCTTTCCTTCTTCTATTGTCACAACCGCTGCATGGACAAACCACTAGAGAATGGCCTCTAGCACTCTCGCCAAATGCATGCTGTAAGAATTCTTCAACCTTGACTATAAACAGCAAGTCGTAATCGTGCTCGTCTCTCCGGAGCATGTACATCCACTCACGGTCCTCCATCCTTTAACAAACGTATCAACACATATGAGTCACCATCAATTGCATCTACGCGGTGTCCATACTCTCTAATAGGTGAGGATAGGTCCTAATCCCACCCGCAGATCCGTAGATGAGGTTAGTTTCCATGCTCCGCTCCTATCCAAGATGGAATTTCGGCAGCACCTCCCCACTGTTCTCCCGATACACGTCCTGCAAGGAAGAGTGTGTATCTAGAGAACAACAGGGGGGTGATGCCAAAACACCGTCTCGGACCAGAGTGGACCATGGAAACTAACCCATCTACGCATCCGCAAGCTGTCCAAAAAATGTGGACAATCCAAAACAGAAACGCTCGTAGATATGCAAAGACCTGCATAACTCTGACCATATCTCTTTCGGACGGGAGACGCCTAACTGGGATCAGTGACCTAAGACCATGATATGAATAGAGGGGTTATACCTAGGGTGCCGGTGAGGTTAGGCTAGCGGGGCTGTGGCGAGTCGGTGCAGTGGCGCTGTGACGCGGTGCAGGTAGACCCGCAACGCTGACGAAGACAATCGGGGTCATCGAGGTCCCTCCGCTGGGGCCTCCTCCTACATAAAAAGGCAATACATTAGTGACAATTGAAAATTTCGGCAGAACCTCCCCTGCATGGGGAGGTTTTAAAAACCTGCAAAAAAGATCGGCACGAAGGCCAACATCCACAAACAATGGCTCGATGGCTGAAAACCACATACAACAACTATTACTACTAACAAGGGCTCGATGGCCGACATCCATTGCACGATTTGAATAGAAAGGGAAGGGCGAACCTAGTGTGCTCGTCGACGGTGGGCGGAGTCAGGAGCGGGGCGTCGAGGGCACGGCACCGCCGCTAACAAGGCGTGGATAGCGGTCAGGGCTCCTCCTCCCTTCTTCCTCCTCCCTTCTCCTCTCCACCTCCCTTCTCCTTCTTCCTCCTCCCTTCTCCTCTCCTCCCTCCCTTCTTCCTTCTTCCTCCTCCCTTCTCCCTTCTTCCTCCTCTTCTCTTCCTCCTCTTCTCCCCTTCCCTTCTCTCCCTCCTCCCCTGCTCCTCCTACCTCCCCTACTCCTACGGGCGGTGCGGCTAGGGAAGGGGCCGTCGGGACACGGCCGCCACTACCGGAAATGGCCGGCCGGCACCAGCTAGCCACCTCTGGGCGGCCGAGGCGAGGGGGGCCAGGCCGCGGGGAGCTGTCGGGGCGGAGCGCGGCCGGCAGCTTGGGGCGGGGCGCGGCCGGCGACGGGGGTGGGCGCGGCAGGCGTGGCCGGCGATGAGCGCGGTCGCGGGCGAGGCCGGCGGAGGGCGCGGGTGCGGGCGTGGCCGGCGGCGGGCGTGGGCTCACGTGGGCGCGAGGGCGGGGCTCGCCGGCGGTGGCGATTCGCCGGCGAGGGCGCGGCAGCGGCGGGGGTAGGCGCGGCAGTGGCTGGGGTGGGCGCGGGGGAGCGGGCGGGTGGCTGGGGGGTTGGGCCGCGCAGGGGTTGGGCCGGTGGGCTTTTAGTGCCCATTTTTTTTTATTTCCACTTTGCCGAGTGCCCCCTGGGCCGGCACTCGGCAAAATATATTTTTTGATTTTGGGCCCAAATTTTTTTCTGGGGCCTTGTGACAGTATTTCAAACTCTATTTTAAAATTTGGGGCAATTTTGACTTTTTTTTATATATTTCATTAGTTTATTTCGTTTCGTCGAATTTTTCGGGATATTTCAAATTTGAACTGCAGGTACATGGAATAATGGACTTTGATCATCCAAAAATTGATACTCATGATATTTATGGTATGTTTAGGCCGTATCCAGGAACTCACATGAAATCTCGAGCATCTCGTTGATGTAACATGTCGAGGTACTTGCCGGAAATGTGATTTTAAATTATATAAAATGCAAACGAAGTCCAAAAATCACGAAACTTGTCAAGGCGTCGTGTTATCGCATGTGGAGGCTATGGTAAAAAATTGAGAAGGTTTCGAGAAAGTTGTGACGTCGGATGCCAAAAACCCAGACGTTTCCACGTGATCACTATGATCACATGTGGAGATGTGTGGGTTTTTGGCATTCGACGTCACAACTTGCTCGAAACCTTCTCAATTTTTTTACCACAGCCTCCACATACGATAACACGACACCTCGACAAGTTTCGTGATTTTCGGACTTCGTTTGCATTTTATATAATTTAAAATCATATTTCCGACAAGTACCTCGACATGTTACGTCAACGAGATGCTCAAGATTTCATGTGAGTTCCTGGATACGGCCTAAACATACCCTAAATATCATGAGTATCAATTTTTGGATGACCAAAGTCCATTATTCCATGTACCTGCAGTTCAAATTTGAAATATCCCAAAAAATTCGACGAAACGAAATAAACTAATGAAATATATCAAAAAAAGTCAAAATTGCCCCAAATTTTAAAATAGAGTTTGAAATACTGTCACAAGGCCCCGGAAAAAAATTTGGGCCCAAAATAAAAAAAACAAAAATTGCCGAGTGCCATGGGGGTAAGGCTGGACGAAAAACTCGAAACTCGTTAGCTCGCTCGGCTCGTGGCTGGCTCGACTCGGCTCGGCTCGGCTCGTTATGATAACGAGCCGAGCCGAGCCAAGATTTTAGCTCGTTAGCTATAACGAGCCAACTCGAGCCAGCTCGCGAGCTAAATGAGCCAAGCTTCTAGGAAAAAAAGTATCAAAACTTGTATTAGTTTTTGTATTACTTCATGTCTTGCACTTTACAATTGACTGGTAACTAGTCTAGACCCTATAAATTGACTGGTAACTGGTCTAGATGCATTTCTTTTGTATTATTATTATTCTCAAACTTTAGATAAATGCAAATATTATATTTTGTGTATTTTTTATACCTGGCTCGCGAGCTTAACGAGCCAGCTCGAGCTTTTAACGAGCCGAGCCGAGCTGGCTTTCTGGCTCGTTAGGATAACGAGCCGAGCCGAGCTAGCTCTTTATCTTAACGAGCCAGAACGAGCCGAGCCCAAACGAGCCGAGCCGGCTCGTTATCCAGGGCTACATGGGGGCACTCGCTTTGCCGAGTGCCGGCCCAAGAGGCACTCGGCCAAATATGATTTTCAAAAATAAAAAAATTTGTCGAGTGCCTGGCGCTAGCACTCGGCAAAATAAGTTTTAAAAAATAAAAAAAAAATTGCCGAGTGCCCATGGCTTACACTCGGCAAAATATGTTTTTAAAAAATAAAAAAAAATTTGCCGAGTGCCTGGGTCTGGCTCTCGAAAAAATAAGTTTTAAAAAATAAAAAAATTGCCGAGTGCCTATCTCTAGCACTCGGCAAAATATTTTTTTTAAAAAAAATTTGCCGAGTGCCATGGGTTGACACTCGGCAAAATAAGTTTTTAAAAATAAAAAAAAATGCCGAGTGCCAGCCGTTAGGCACTCGGCAAAATCTGACGGCAGGTGGCCGCCGTCACGGGCCGGCCACCTTTTGCTGAGTGGGATCTTTGCAAAGCCCAGTTTTGCCGAGAGCCAGGCTTTACCGAGTGCCTGGCACTCGGCAAAGCCACCTTTGCCGAGTGCTTTATTTTGCCGAGTGCGACACTCGGCAAAATATTGCTTTGCCGAGTGCCCCGATAAAAAGCACTCGGCAAAGTCTCAGGCACTCGGTAAAATCCAGTTTTCCAGTGGTGAAATGGCCGACAGCTGGACAATATCCTCGGGTGAATTGTGGCGCTGAGATCATATATATTACAAAACTTTGTAATATGTACAAGATTTGCAAGCTTCATATATATTTTTTTAAAAAAATAAAACTTCTTACTTTTGATAAAAGAATTTTTCAACGAATGTCAACACTGTTGCATATGTAGGAAAACAGGATTAGGAAGTGCAAGCGACTGCATTTGACAAAAAAAAATTGAGGGTGGACAAATCAACATATAGCCGTGCATCTGCTTAATGTTTCTAGGGCATGCATATTGCACAGGCAGCGACGGAGGCAGCGGTGGGACGGGGGGGGGCTCTAGCCCCCTCTACCGATCCTAGGCATGTGGAGCCCCCTAAGTCCTCCC
Source organism: Miscanthus floridulus (assembly GCF_019320115.1). Classification (NCBI taxonomy): domain Eukaryota; kingdom Viridiplantae; phylum Streptophyta; class Magnoliopsida; order Poales; family Poaceae; genus Miscanthus; species Miscanthus floridulus. Next base: position 28,073 of record NW_027096886.1, read on the forward strand.
TTAAAATTTTATGTATATATGTATTAGGTAGGAGGAGCTAAGGTTAAGAGAAGATAAAAAAAAAAGCCTCTATTCTTTTGTTCAGCCTCTCATAAATTTTTTTCTGGCTTCGTCACTGTGCACAGGAGAACCAGATCCTTTGACTTAATTTAAGTCATGTGACGTGGTCACTGGTATGTGGCTCGTGTCTCTCAAATCCCACCGCTACTACATAAATGATTTTTCAGCAGTTTTTAAGTCTTTTCAAAGACAGTGCTTTTAGGAAACCACCTCTAACTAGGACGTGGAGTGTTATAGCTAACGAACCATCCCCTATAAATTATTTTTCAGGAGCGGTTTCCTTATGTGTTGAGGGTTTGACTGATGCTATGCCAAAGACTCAAGTGTTTATTCTTTCAGGGCCATCTTCGTGGATAGACTGAAATAAAAGAACCTCCATTTAGCAATGGTGAAGACTGATACGTGAAGCCAAAGACGGATACACAAAGACAAAAGCCAATAACGCAATGCCGTAGACAAATTAAATGGCTCACTTTGGGATCTAGCGAAGACAATGCCAGACCAAGATGAAGTAACATGAATCTGTCTTACGAAGACTCCCTCTGACGCGAAGACTCGTCTCATCTAATGAAGCCTTAGGATTCTTGCGGGAATGTGCTGCCATTGTACAAATGACAATATTATCCTTATTGAAAATAGTAGCTATTGCCATGAATGTAATAGGAAAGTTGAGGATAGAAAGGTAATTGTATAGAGAGAGCCGAAGGATCCCCCACTATAAATATCCCCTAATATGTACTCTTTTTCGGACCAGAAAAATTTATGCAATTGAGTTAAATCCACTCATTGATGCTTGTGTGATTATTCACCAACATTAAGAAAACCGACCGTAGAGATACATCCATTTTCAAGGACAATTCGCTTAGGAGAATCACCCCTAGAAATAGGAGATTTCTTTGGGTGATGCTACCAAGAGAACTGTCATTGAAAAATAATTTACATGAACAGTTCTCTTAAGGGAATTACCACACCTAGAAATAGGAGAAACAAGTGTTCTTGCTACGTTTTGTGCTTGTCATGTTGATCTTGAAGGCTATATATAGTTAGTTCGATAGCAGCTTCTACAACCTATTGCTTCTCTTATCTAGAGTGTGCTTATGAAGCAAACTCTGTGCCCCACCAACAAATATCAAGCAAAGAAGCTTTGTTAGTCCAGTGATGATGGGTGTGGGAAGAATGCATGTGCTAGGGGCAGATCTAGCACCACAGCAGGGTGGGCTTGAGCCCTTGCTACCGCTATTTGAAGCATCGAGCACCTCCTAAACTCCCCTACAGATTGGTACCTATGGAAACTTGAAAGGAAGGGCTCTAGAGGTAGAAGATAATAGAAGAAGCCCCTCCTAGCTTATTTTCCTATATCCGCCACTGCTTGTTGCATGGTGTTAGTGAGTACAAAAGGACTGGCAATTGCTACTAGGAAGAGAACGGTCCCAAAATGGGAAGAAGAGAAAGAAGGGAGGTAAAAAAATACAGCTTCTCATCATCATGATAAGAACACTACCTTAGCAGAAGATGGTAGAACAATCCTCTGCCTTAGTTATATGGCCTGTCATCAACCGATCACTTGAGACATTTGCTCTCAAAAGCTATGGACTCACAACTCATGCGCTAGCGGGCTTATGATAGCACAAGAAGGAACATTGTCGGGGTCATAACCCCGGGGTGTCTCAAGGCACTTATTAGATAGTAGGCCAAGCGGCCCATGAGACATCGGCTAGCGAAAGCCCGAGCGACCGAGGCCTAGCCGAGCCAAGCGAACCAGGCCAGATGCCAAGGGCAGGGTCAGCCATGACCCCTTCCTTCTGTCTCAGCCGCATAACAAAAACAAGACTCACGACCTCGTCACCGTCCTGACCCCCGGGAGGAATAGGGAGAGGTCACACCCAGCCAAACCTACCCGCTCTGACAAGAGTAGGCACGCCGCACTGACCCCACAAGGACCGAGGGGACAACAGTCACCTCGGTCCGGTCAGACGCCACCCCTGCGCCATGCGACACGAACAAGACAACACCGCCCAAGGCGGTGACGGCCGGTACAGAGCCCACCATCCAGATATAGCCCGACAAGATGCCAGTACGATTGTACCCACTATGGGATGGGATCCACGACGAGGGCCTTGACTTAGAAGCCATCCAACCCAGCGGGAGCCATGACCCCAGCAGTCATGACCGTGGCCCTCAGCCCCTCAAGCCCACAGGGCGATCGATGACCCAGGGGTGGCTACCAACTCCTGTACGAGGCCCCCGGAAACCAGGAGGCGATGACGAAAACCACTGTGGAGACCACGTCGCATAGGACGGCTGGCGAACCACCACCATGCCTACAACGCCACCACGGCCGGCACAGTAGCACCACGTCACACCATGTCATGACATGGCCACAAGACCTTGACGACAACCACGCCCAAACGTGCTCCACAAGGCGGCGTAGCTTGCAAGCCAAGTTAGCTAGGACCTCCCTCAGGGTCATGACCCTTTTGTCTGGAGAACCTTCTTCTTTGTATACGCCCTGGCCCCGAACTCTATATAAGGGCAGCCGGGGCAAACCCATCTAGGACATCCTCTACCATTTTACTCATTCTCCATCATAGTAAGGCTCCTAGGGCTTCCCCTAAGGTAGTCCATCTCCTAGCTCTTGCTCTCCAACCTCTTCCGCCATTCTTGCACCCCCCATTGTAAGAACTTCAGAGCATCCAAGCGAGGAACACGCACCCAATCATCTCTGAGACTGGACATAGAGCTCTGGCCTGAACCAGTATAAATCCTCGTGTCTTTTGGATGCTACCATTGTCTTCCTAGAGCAGCGTGGCAATCGTATAATTTCACTAGTTCAGTTTACAAAACACCGACAATTGGCGCGCCAGGTAGGGGACAGTCGCGCACTCTTATTGTTGAGAAGGAAGTGATGGCTCCCTGCACCTACGTCGGACTTGCTCTTGGTGCGGCCCTCGGCGGCCGCATCCGCTTCGAAAGCCTCGAGTTCACCGACATCGATGGGCCAAGCTCTGCGCTTCAGGGACCTAGACTTCATAGCCGACCACCTAGGTCAGCTGCAGCTCAGCGAAGAGAATGCGGCTCTGTCGCACATCTCGACGCCCGATCATAGACTGGCCTGAGCTGGTCCTACGATCATCGACTCTGATGCGCAAGCATGTAGAATCAATGCATATCTCAGGCCGAATCCCAAGCCAGGGCTAAGCCAACGTGTTTTCTACGTGTTGGCGAACGCTTTCGCCCAACTCTTCAGGAATGGGCCCCTACCGCTAGAGGACGAATTCTAGAACCCCAGCACTACACTGCCCTCCAAAATGAGGGACGCAATCGCACTCTTCAAGTAGGAGCTAGCCAGGCACAGTGGCTGTTCAACGACGCCAGAATCCTCTGGGTTTGTGGGGATGATGGAAGATCCAGAATCCATCTATGACCTCCTGTTGGCAACCCCTAAGAACACAGACTCTGAGTCCGATTCCTAGGGGAGCTACCATCCATTGAGAGAATGCAACATGTTACACCTCTCGGAGGATGGGGCGCCGCCGGCGGAGGACATAGAGGATATCGCCTCTCCGATTCCACGCACCCCTGGAGAACAGGCCTAGTACGACTAGGAGCACCTAGAATGAGCCAGGGCCAATGAAGCTGATTAGGCCAACGAGTGCCGCGATGATGGATGCCCTAGCCCACAACACCTCGACGCTGAGGGCACGGGCGCAGGCCTACCATGTGTATGGCTAGATCCAATAGGGCAAGAGGGAGACCCCCATCTTCCCCCGAGCCAGCCAGAACATCACGACGGCCACCATGATCATGTTGATGGCCCCTGAACCCTCGAGAGATGAGGGAAAGCGCGTCCATCAGGAGCTATGAGACTTGCTGGAACTACAGCGGTGCAACAGGCTCAAAGCTCCATAAAGAGGTGGCACCCCGAGTCCAGCCTCATATACATCTTCTTGGTGTGTGGCGCGTAGGCGGGAACCCTCCCCAGCGCACAACGCTACATCAAAAACTTCAATGCCTGTCTGACTCAAGGTGCTAGGCACCCAAGGCCAGATTGGGTAGGCAAAGATCAACTGCACTATGGTGATAGCGACCCGAACAATCACGGTCGACACCCCAGGGTTCAGGATGCTCGATGCAGCCCGAGCCCGGACGCCTGTGGCCCGCATGCATTCGCAAAAAGGATCCAATAGACACCATTCCCTACGCACTTCCGTGCACCACTGAACATCGTCAAGTACTCCGGGGACACCACCCACGCCGTGTGGTTGGAAGACTTCTGCCTCGCCTATCGAGCAGGCAGGGTGGACGATGATCTCTTCATCATCCAATACTTGCCGCTCTACTTTGCGGAAAGCGCCCAAGCATGGCTCGAGCGTCTCCCCACGGATAGCATCCACTCATGGGTAGACTTCAAGCGCATCTTCGTAGGGAAGTTTCAAGGCACGTACGTGCGCCCTAGAAATTGCTAGGATCTCAAGGCTTGCAAACAGAAAGGGGGAGAGTCTCTACGTGAGTACATCCGCCACTTTTCCAAGCAGTGCAATGAGCTTCCTGATATCATGGATGCGGATGTGATCAGAGTGTTCATCTCTGGCATGACCAATGCAGCACTTGTTCACGAGCTCAGACACGGCAAACCACCGATGACGCGGGAGTTGCTTGACCTCACGACAAGCCACGCCTCCAGCAAGGAGGCCGTCTATGCAATCTTCTACAAATACAAGGGCAAGGCTTTAGCTGAACCCACAGACGAGGCTAAAGACTGTAATCGATGGGTAAAGGGCAAGAAGGACAGCTAGAGGTGCTACGACATTGAGTTCACCTGCTCTGCCTGCCCGACATGGTTCGGGAACCCAGGCGCCAACCGACGGAAGTCCTAGCTAGTGCGGTGTTGTAGGGTGGCAAGGGTGATGCTGGCTCCCTATTGGACTCTAGCCACCACCGCGTGTTCGTGGTCCTCCATCAGGAGAAACTCCTAGAGGTGAGCCTCCTCCATCTCGTGGTGTGGGGCCGCTAGCTGCTCCTCCAATGCTGGCAACAAGAAGACAGGAAGATTAGGAACGGCGAGCAACGAACGGAACAACAAGATGGAGAAACACCCTTACCCATGATGCGGGCCTGGCCATCGGTGGCCGCCACCTGCGCGGCGATAGTATCCCTCTCTGAGGCCTTGAGGGCCACCCTGACAGCATCAAGGCAGCACTTGAGCCAGCTCACTTCACGGGTGGCATCGGAATAGCACTGGCGGGCCTCATCTGCCCCGCGAACGAGCTCGCAGAACTCATGATGATCATTCGAGGAGGATGATGACAACCTCGCCCCCTGTTGGTGGGGTCATGACATGAGTGGCGTAGGCGGCCCCTCCAACTACGGTGTGGGAGGCAGCCCTACAAACTGTTTACACCAAAATTTAGAAGAAGAATTGCAGGAACTCGAAAGCTCCCAAGATCATGTCATCAAGGAATTGGTCACATAAAGGCCGGTATTAGCTGATTCGAATGCAGCACTAGAATCAGCTCTCTCCAGATAGCGCCAGTAGATAACGATAAAAGCTACGATCGGCGACAGGAAAAACATGTTGGACTAT